>NC_133122.1:137696156-137899539 GCF_033568475.1 Henckelia pumila
ACACTGTTTTTCTTTAAGCAGAATATTGGAGCTTGTTTTGCATTTTCTACATATGTTTTTGGTTTGCTTGCATTTGTATGATATTTTAATTTTTTTTTTAATTTGTTCATTGCAATGGGGTGAACAATGTTTTAAAGAAATGCATTTTTCTTGAAATAATGTGCATAATCGAGGCTATATTCTGCTTGAAATAATGTGCATAATCGGCGCTATATTCTATATTATTGCCAATTGCTTTAACTCATATGGTGTTCACTTAATGTTAAGGATGTGCGGTAGCTTTTAAAGAAAGACCACAACCTTTTTGTTTTTCCCATCCAAACACGCTATTGGTGTTAAATAATTCACTTTTTAGGGCTGACCATCTTTTTTGATTAGTTGATCGTGTTACATGAGCTAAACACGGGCGATTTGTAACCTTTGGATTAGACGATCTAGTCGTTCATATTCAATGATACATCCATGATAATTGATTTGAAAATATGGGTCTTTTCCAAAAGCTGTAAGTTGAATAACTTGTAGTTGTAAGATAAGGGGTAAGAAAGTTAAAGACATATTTATTTGAATATATTCTGTTATCAACGACACATGTATGATAGATGTTGAATTCAATTCACCTTGTAGTTTTATGTGTGTATGTCTAATGGTGTTGACTTGATAAATTGTTTTTCTATTTTTATTGCATTTTGACGATAATATTTTTGTATTTGTTGGCTGCCCGGATGCAAAACTTAGCTCCTATTAAAGACAACCCATCATTTCTTATCCTTTGCTTTGAAATATTCCTCTGTTCTCTTATGTTTTCAAATGGTTAATGTTTTTTCTATTTTAATTCTTGTCCATGTTTGTTTAGGAGATTACCCACTCGTGACAATGCATATGGTGCTAGTGGGAACCAAGGATATGGATTCATAACCAACCGGGGAAATTTACTTTTACTTTTTTTCTTTTTAAAATAAAACTTTTCATGCACTTCTTGCGTACTTCTGTTTATTTCCCTTTCATTTGTCACCTTCTTGGTTAAAACCCTACCTATGGAATGGGGTTTGTATGTCCTTTGAAGTATCGTTCATCAGTTTATCAATTTGGCATGGGAGACGACTACTTTTGTCAATCAAATTATTTAAAATCTTTGATTGCCTGGTGTTTTATTAGTTTTTAAAGTGCTTAGTCAAATTCTTTTTGGTAATTTTTTGCCTGGTGTTTTATTTATATTTAAAATGCTTGGTATACGATGGTTTATTTTCAGGCCATCTGCTCATACTGGCATGTTTCGATCTCATTGTCCTTCAAAAGTGTTTTGTGCATTATTTTTTTCTTTGTTTTACTTTCTATGTACGAAAAACACTGGAGTTAGAGCTGAATTTAAGTATCGGGAATGCGTGCACTTTTGCAAACATAGCACACACCATTCAAAACTTAGCATTTTGTGAGTTTAAAAAGTGTTAGGCGAATTTGTTATTTTTATTATTATCAACTGCAATTTCATATGTGATTATGTTAAATGTCAATTAACTCCCAATATTTTTGATTACTAGTGAGATAGAGTTGTGTATGAAAAAGTGAAAAACAATGTAGTGATTAAGATACTTCATTGACACTAATTATTTACATGTCATGATTTTGACACGCATTTCGAGCACCTCGGCCAAACCATACGAATTATATGAATCAGTGAGAGGTATTATACTCTTTGTGAGAGATGTGAGTTTTATTTGATACCATATGTTGAGGTAAAATAGTTCAGAATGTTCCCAAATAGCCTTTGAAGCGAAATACGGATGAAATGTGGCTTTGGCCGAGGTGCTCGCAATGCGTGTCAAAATCATGACATGTAAATATTTTGTGTCATGAAGTATCTTAATCACAACTACATTGTTTTTCACTCTTTCCTACACATGTCAATCTCACAAGTAATCAAAAACATTTGGAGTTAATTGACATTTTACATAATCACATATATGAAATTGCACTAGATAAAATAAATCTAATTGCACATGATTAAAACCCTTGATTTATTCTCATGTAATTGGATTTCTCAATGTTTGGGGGAATCTAGAAAGGGAAAAGGTGCTTTGCAAGAAGGTTTAAAAACACACACCAGAAGAGATTTTACAGAGCCATTATGCGAGCTACCAAACCTACCGTAATAACCTGAAAATAAACAGAAGGAAGTCATATACGGGATCAAACTGCTCCTCTTTCAACTTGCGCCATAAAAATAGAATAAAGAAGCATTTTGAAAATAATAAAACACAAAATTTAGATGAAACCAATACCGAGGGCAACCTCAGGGACACAGAAAGGAGATCTTGAGTAGGTCGGAGTGCAGCGCAGCCTAGAAAGGAGAGCATCCATTAGTGGTGGAGATTTGAAAAGGTACAATATTTTTATAAAGTGGGGACGATTCGATTGGGTGGGAAGTTGAAGGCATGTGTGGGGCCCCGAGTCTTCTACCAAAATAAATATAAATTTTTGGAAGATTTGAAATATTTATAGAGAAGGTGAGTATCATATTTATACAAATTCAAACAATTATATATAATTTAATTTAACTATCTCAAAAAGTAACAAATTCCTAAATAATATAATAGGCCATCTATCGCCAAAATAAACCATCTCAAATTCCTTAAAACCAAATTAAATAGATATTACCTCAGCCGAGTTTACATATCGACAAGCAAGCTACCTTCTCCATGTTTTTTTTGTCTTCAAATGAAATGCATGGTAAAATTTTCAAAACTAGACTCAGGTATTAAAATTAAATAAAAGATAAAACTCTAGTTTGGGATCTTTCCCAAATTTTTCCGAAATATTCACATGAGAACAATAATTCTCAATTTGATCTAAAAACATATAAATTTTATTCAAATGAATCAATTCTTCAAACTCCAGTAACCCAAGTTCCCACAAGATCTCCATATTCCACTCCCAGTGGTGTTGCTACTCGACACATCCATCCCCTTTCCATTCATACAAATTTCTTTGGAAGATGAAAAAGTAGTAGCATGTAGAAGAAAATTGCTCGTATGAACTCGAGGTCGTCTTGAATTTCAACATATCCTATCCCATGGTAGAAATGCCTGTAGTTAATTCATTATCTCATAATTGAAAGCAGTTTCCGAAAATAATAACCAATCGAAACTCAGACTGGTTTTAAAAGATCAATCGCAAATTGAAGGAAATTATAATTGGATCGATTGAATAGCATTGTTGGTTACGAACAAATTTAGAGGAACCTTTTGTTATTAATGTTAAGGGCAGATACCTTTTTCCAGATTTCGTTAAACAAATTCAATACTACAAACAAAAGGAGCAGGAATCACACAGATCACATATTAGTTACTGTAGAATAAATCCAATTGCACATGATTGAAAACATTGATTTATTCTCTAGTAATTGAATTTCTCAAAGTTTGGTGGGATATAGAAAGGGAAAAGGTGCAAACACACACAAGAAGAAATTTTACAGAGCCATTATGCAAGCAACCAAACCCACTGTAATAACCTGAAATAAACAGAAAGAAATCATATACAGGATCGAACTACTCCTCTTTCAACTTGCGACGTAAAAACAGAATAAATAAAAAAAAAACAGGTATTTAAAAAGAAGATTGATCAAGCAATCAGTCACGCATTTTGCAAATAATAAAAAACAAAATTCAGATGATAAACAAAATCCACATGAAACCAATACCGAAGAAACCATAGGGACACAGGAAGGACATCTTGAGCAAGTCGGAGAGCAGCGCAACCTAGAAAAGAGAGCATGCATTATTGGTGGAGATTTGAAAATGTACAATATTTTGAATCCTTGATAAAGTGGGGACAATTCGATTTGGGTGGGAAGTTGAAGGCAGCTATGGGGCCACGGGTCTTCTACCAAAATAAATATAGATTTTTGGAAAATTTGAAAATTTTAAAAAGAAGGTGAGTATCATTTTTTATAAGAAATTCAAACAACAAAAGGTTAACATCTCGGCATTATATTTAATTTAACTATCTCAAAATGTAACACATTCCTAAATAATATTGTAACGTCCCAATTTCTCAATCGAAACGTTACTCAAACATACTTACTTAAAGATTTGGTAAAAATAAAAACTTTGCGGAAGCATCATCTTATTTATTAAAATAGCGTATAAAATGTGCACAAAATAAAATAGCATCTAAAAATATTTGCCAAAACATGGCCATCAACTAAAAAAAAATTTAAACTTGTTTGCCTCTCATCAAATAAAAAGGTTTAAAACATCTTCAATTATAAAGCATTCACACTCATGCATTGCCCGTTGGACCGACCCCTGCCTCTTCTTCATGTCCGCCCACATAATCATCAATAAAAGCATCCACATCATCATTACCTGCACCATTCAAGTATAGTGAGTCGAAAGACTCAACAAAGCATGCAAAAAAGGATTTTCTAACTTTAAAAGGAAACATTAACTTAAACTCCCATGCAATAAACATAACTTTAATATAGCCATATCATAAAAATATTTGGGGAGATGAAGTATGAGTAGTGTGGTAATCGTCATAACGAGCCATTCATAGTTTCCTGTTGATCAGACAAGCATATGGCATTAAGCCCGTAAACTTTCGTTCTTTGGATAGCCGCTTCGGAGCTCAACCCGAAGTGCTTATTCCGTATAACCAACCCGTGAGCCATGTTTGGATAGCCGCTCCGGAGCTCATCCCGAAGTGCATACCCCATATAATCACCACAAGACGCATAAATCATCAAAATATTTTCCATGCATCATATCATTCATCTTATCATGTAATTTCATAAATCTCGTACATGTTCATAAAGTTTCCCGTGATGCTACATGCTTAAAATCCGTCAAAACATTTCATGAGAAATTAACTTTCATGAGAAAATCACATAATCATGCAATACATAACTTGACCGATCCACGTGAGGCATTCCGTCCGTTTCGGACCTTCAAAACTTTAAAATTCTTCATGAACATTCTTAAAAAATAAATAAAATACATTAAAGTATAAAAATCGTGATTTTTAGGACTCAAAAACTCATAAAATGGGATGGGAATTTCGAACTTGCAGCGCGGCCGCGCGCTCAACCAGCGCGGGCACGCCGTACGCTTGCAAAGTGGGCGCGAGCGTGCCTCCTGCTCGCAGATTTACGCAACACAGGCGCGGGCGCGCTGCATGGCAGCGTGGGCGCTGTCGCGTCTCCTTTTTTGAAAACTGATCTTTTCTGCATTTTTTTCAAAACCCACAATGCTTTGGGACGTTTTTCCATTAAAAATATCATTCTACAACATCATAAACTCAAAATAACTTATACCAATGCATCAAACATTTAAAGATTTTGAATCAAAACCTTTAAAACTACTTTTACCCAAAAATCTGATTCATTGCCTTCAAATCTTTCAAAACTCGATAAACATGAACCGAACACCTCAGGAATACTTCACGTATCACAATCAAGCAACATACTCATAGAAATTTTCAAGAAAACATTCATAGATCATCAATCAAATACCTAGGGTTTTACCTTGAAAATAACTATATTCTTGAATGGGTTTAAAAACAGTAAAAACTTGCCTGGATTGATTCGATTGGAAATAACCTGAGCGGTAGGACGATCTAGCCTCGAGCCTCTGAAGAACCCTAGCCTTGATGCAATGTTTGAGAGAGATTTTGAGGAAGAAAAGTGAGCGTTCAAATGAGAGTTCAGAATAAAATTTCTGAACGCTTTTCTTTTGTGACTAATGGGCTCCAACACGGCCCATTAGTTACATTTAAAATCCTTTAAAATTTTACTCCCCCACTCAATAAAATACACTGCATCCCTTTAATCTTAATTTAACATATTTTTCTTAACTCGATTCAAGGCTAGACTCGTACCTACGACCCAAAATTAATACCAATCTTAAAACTTTAAAAAAAATAACATAGCAATCACATAATTCCTGGCATCCAATAATTCACATAATTCCACATAACAATTAAATATTCTAAATAACATGCATTAAATCATATAATTAAATCAATTAATCGTGATTAAGCTAGTGGACTTTTTGGACCTTACAACTCTACCCTCCTTAAAAGAATTTCGTCCTCGAAATTCGACTTACCAAATAGTTCAGGATAGCGTGCTCGCATATCTTGTTCTGTTTCCCAAGTAGCTTCTTCAACCAACTGGTTGCTCCATAAGACTTTCACCATTGGAATCTCTCTGTTTCTCAACCTACGAACTTGTCTGGCGTCCATTTCACTGGCTCATGGCGGATAACATGAGAAGGATTTGCCACATACTTCTTTAGCATAGAGATTTGGAAGACATTGTGGACACCCCCCAAGTTGGGTGGTAGTGCTACTCGGTAAGCTCGAGCCCCAATTTTTTTCTAGGATCTCAAAAGGTCCTATATATCTTGGACTCAATTTACCCCTTTTCCCTGAAAGAGTGGGTGCCCAGTGAGCCAACTTGTGGCTATGGGCTTTGATGACTCTTTGTACAAACGATCTTTTGTTTAATATAATTTACACTTTTATTAATGGCAATGACTTTATCTTTCTTCGTATTGTTATATTATGATATACTATTGTTGTTTTGATAAAGACCTTGAATATACTATAGTGTATGTAAGATGTGGTAGAACATGGGGATGTCTATCATGAAATACATCTTATAGTCACTGTATATTCTAAACTGTTCCTAGTCGATTGAGCCGCCGATAATAAGGATAAGGATCGCTCGAGTTTGAGACTAGCATTTGCGATGCAGAGTACCACGTTTCATTGGTAGGGAACATGGAGATGTTCGAAGCATGCAAATGGATATTCATAGGATGAATAATCGAACTACCCTATCCGGACTTTCCAAGTGGTTATCACTTATCGAGTGGATTAAGTCCGCGGTTTTGGTTGTACACCATTAGTCCTTACTACTTGAAACATCATGGAGACTCTATATGCTAGTACTGTGCTTTGACTCGTTTACCGACTCTATGGGGGTCATCAGGTGTCGAGATTGGGTACAGTTACAACACATATAGGAGTCGATGCATTGTTGTCAAGGATTCACCACATACTTGCGAGTGTGGATATCCTATGCGATCTGAGGAGATATTAGTGTGACGAATCTCTGGCCAGAGTACTTGATGTGATTTAAGAAATGGTTTCTTAGTAGCACATGCGATGTCACTAATTTGATCTTCAAGATGTATTGCATAGTTATCGAATCTTGAGCGACTCTCGATATACCAATGGTTGTTGCTTCGATCGGGATATATGGATGAAGGGACCGTACTGTACGCTAACCAAAATCTACTGGTTCTTGTAGGCACTATCAGTGATACCTAGAGAATCATGGGGCGATGTTGCTAGGCGCTTTACCATGATTCGTTGGGCAAGTCGGAAAGTGTTGTTCCGAGTCACAAGGAGTTGTGAGCCCACGGCTAGCTGTATCCCTGAACCATTGAGGGTCACACAGAGTAATGGAGTTTTAATCCCCGTTGAGATAGTTAAATTTAAAGAGTTAAATTTAATGAATAAAGAAGTTGGACTTCTTAAATAAGAGTAAGGGAGTAGGATTTCCTAAAATGACATAGGGATGGACATTTTTGGAAACCACTGAATTCGGATTCAGGAAAATTTATCTTGACTTTATAATGTGCAGAAATGGTTTCTGTGCACATTGGTGAAATCGGTTCATCAATCGGAGTCACGATGAATTTTATATTAATTTCTGAACGTGCGGGCTTTGCTTGTCGGGCCTCAACTTATGACTAATGGGCCCTAAGTTGTTAGTGGCCTGCATTATAAATAAGTTATTGCAGTACAGAAATTACACACAACTGGTCATAATTTTGAGAGCAAAAATTTCGAAAACCCTAGCCTCCTCTCTCAAATATTTCGGCCGCCCCCTTCCCTTCTCTGCGTGAAAAATTCCGGTCTGTGATTTTGAATTGCAGTCTGGAATAGCGAATCAAATTCGTTTATTCTCTTCGTAGAAAACTTCTGATAGATTTTCTAGTGCAATCTATCAGAGGGATTAAACCTCTATTCGTGGACCTGATTGAAGGAGTTCATCGGTTCCAGGGAGAGACAACAAGAGCAGAGAAATCTGTTGGAGTCCAATAATCTCGATTCGAGATTGAAGGTAAAATTTAATAATTGTTATTTAAATTTTACACACACTAATAATTTAATCGTTGAACGGTTGATACCCACAATATGGAATTGTTCCATAATAAAATTTTTAAACTTCCGCTGCACCGGGTATCAATCGTGATTGATCTGAACGCCAGTTTCACAACAGTGGTATCAGAGCCAGGTTGCTCAGATCAAACGATTAAATTAATCGATTGTACAAAATTTTTGAGTCTCGGTTTTTGAAACAAAATAAATATTTTTAAATAAATAAAAAAAATTTTCGGGGCAAAACCCGGGCAGCGATTGGATCGCTGCCCGGTGGGGCAGCAATTGTTGCTGCCCCGGGCGGCGCACAGCGCCGCCCAAAGGGGGCGCACGGCGCCGCCCACGGCGACGCACGGCGTCGCCCAGGGGCGGCGCTCGGCGCTGCCCAGCGCTGCGCTGGGCGCTGCGCAGGGCGCTGCGCAGGGCGGCGATGGGCGCTGCCCAGGGCGGCGCACGGCGCCGCCCATGGGCGACGCTCGGCACCGCCAGGGCAGCAACTGTTGCTGCCCTAAAGGGGCAGCCGAGCTGCCCCGGCCCGCGCCCACGGGTGCGGGCCGGCCTGGGAGTGTCCCGGGCGGCCCGCGGGAAAAATTAAATTTTTATTTAAAATTAATTTTAATGTGTTAAAATTTTATTTTTGGTCCGGTCAAAAATTGTTTTTGATTGGTTCACGAGATTTCGGATCGAATTGTTCGAGTCCGTAAACTTTAAAATTGATTTTTGGATAAATTTTAATTTTTGGAAAATTTTAATATTTTATCCTTAAATTGAATTTTGAAATCAATTAATTTTGGTACAATTGATGATAAGATTTGATCTTATGAATATATTGAGTAAAATATGATTTTATCCATAAAATTGGATTTTATAGATAAAATATGATTTTATTTGATAAAGAGATAAAATATGATTTTATATGTAAAATGAGATTTTATATATAAAATATGATTTTATCCTGTTTAAATTTGAATTGCCACTGCATGTTATCCAATAAATTAATTTTGAATTAAATGTTATTGGATAAGGATGATCGATTGCCATGACCAATTTTGTAGGTGTATGTTAGGAATTTACATTTGTTTTATTGTTGTTGGTTTTATTAATGGGCCTGGTTTATGGCCCAATATGAATGTCATATGTAATAAAAGTGGGCTTGGTTTATGGCCCGTTCCCACCCCTAAAAATGTATCCCCTACTTGTCATTGTTATTTATTGTAAATACATTAGATTTAGTGGGAGATCAAGATTTGAAGATGGTGGGCCCAGCAGACAATAAAGACAGAAGAAATATAAATTGGAAGCACATGTAATAGGATTGCATTGCATACTGCATATTACCTAGGATTGGACTAAGACTCGTGATTGGCAACCACGGGTCAATTAGAAATGGAATCGATCATCCTATATAATATATGATATTATGATTGTATGCATGTTTTAGACATAATTGCGTGAATCCGGCAAGCATGCAATAATTTGAAATTGATGAGACAAATTTTTATAATTAAAAATCCCTCATTTTAAATATGATTTAAAATTGATATCAAGATAAATAAAGGAAATTTAAATTTGTTTAAATGTTCCTACCTTCCATCAACGGTCAATGTATGTGATGCTACCCGCGGATACGGTCCGGCTCATATTATTGGGGGGCCCGTCCGTCGGAAAGCTGTACATTGGATCGACACATGTTGTAAGTTGGGTGGAACTCCCATGGGATCGGCTCATATTATTGGGGGATCCACATGGCGACCGTCCATCACAACTTAATATTGATGGGTCATCTTGACATGTCACTTTAAACGGCGTCATATTATTGGGCCCTTATTGGACATGAGGTAAACACATGGGGGTTGCTTTGGAAGCAATTGGGCTCTACCTTTTGAGAATTATGGTTGGCTGATATTATTCAGGACCATAAGTTTGTCAATTGGACTCCATGTTCTCACTAAGGAAAAAGTTTCCCGTTTTCACTAGAGGGTAGTGAAATCGTTAAAATAGTGGGAGTGAGATTCATAAAATTAAATTCGCCTATTTTATGTCTTAGTAAATTGCTTAAACAATCATTGATATATGTCTGTTTTTTCTTTTTCAGTATTTCATACAATGAATTCGCGTAATCCATTATTCTCGATCCTCGAACAAAACAAGTTAACTGGCGCAAACTATACGGAATGGTTCCGGAAGTTGAAGATTGTCTTGACTTCGGAGAAGATGCTCTACGTGTTAGAGAAATCACCTCCGAAGGAAGCACCAGCTGACGTAAGTCCGGAGGAATTGGCCAAACTTGATGCATGGTGGGACCATGACATCAAGACCAAATGCTATATGCAAGCCTCGATGTCTGATGAACTCCAGAGGCGATTTGAGGACACCGTGAATGCTGCTGACATTCACGCTCAACTCAAGGAACTTTTTGGGGCTCAATCGAGGGCTGAAAGGTTCGCTACTGTTAAGGAGCTAATGACGTGTCGCATGCATGAAGGGACTTCGGTCCGTGATCATGGGGTACGAGTGATTTGGCTCATACAAAAGTTAGCGACCCTTGATTTGGTGTTGGAGCATGAACTCAACGTGGATTTACTGCTTCTGTCTCTTCCTTCTTCGTTTGACGGATTTGTGGTAAATTTTAATATGAACAAGATAGAGGCCACCCTTGAAGAGATGGTCAATATGCTTGTGACATATGAATCCACACTAAAGAAGGATAAACCAGCTTTCTTGGTGGGCTCCTCATCTTCTATTAAGAAGGGGCCAAGTACGAAGGGCAAGAAACGTTCTGCCCCACCCAAGAAAGTCGAGCCCGAGAAGAAGCACAAGACAAAGGCTTCAAACAATGGAAAATCCAAGGATGTTTGCCATTACTGCAAGAAGCCCGGTCATTGGAAGCGCAACTGCAAAAAATATCTAGAGCAGTTGGGAACTGCAAAGGGTATGTTCTATATTGAAATAAACATTTCACTTAATACTACTTCTTGGGTATTGGATACCGGATGTTGATCTCACATTTGCAATGATTTGCAGGTGATGACAAGAAGTCGCAGGCTTAGAATGGGTGAGACCCAGCTGAGGCTCGGGAATGGTTCCAGAGTTGAAGCTACAGCCATTGGAGATGTTTGTTTAATTTTGCAGAATGGTTTTAAGTTATTTTTAAGAGATGTTTTATTTGTTCCGGATTTAATTAAAAACATTATTTCTGTTTCTATGCTAGATAGAGATGGTTATTCTTGCAATTTTGTGAATGGGATTTGCAATATTTACAAGAATGAATGTTTGATTGGAAATGGACAACTTGAAAACGATCTATACAACTTAAAACTAAAAGACGTTCCAATAAATTATATTGATAAACCGACGACAACAAACAAAAGGAAAATCGATAGTCGAAACCCGGCGAACCTTTGGCATGCTAGGCTAGGTCATATTTCCTCAAGGAGGATGAACAAGCTAGTGGGAGAGGGCATGTTTGATATGTCTGATATTAACTCTCTACCTACTTGTGAATCCTGTCTAAAAGGGAAAATGACTAAATCTCCTTTTAAGGGGAAGCCTGAGCGTAGTCAAAATCTGTTGGATTTGATCCATACAGATGTTTGTGGACCATTTAGAGTTGGGACTCAATATGGCCACACCTACTTCATTACCTTTACTGACGATTATTCAAGGTATGGGTATTTATATTTAATGAAATATAAGTCTGAAGCATTTGAAAAGTTCAAAGTTCAAGGCTGAAGTAGAAAACAAGCTAGGTAAAAGTATTAAAGCACTTCGATCGGATCGAGGTGGAGAATACTTAAGTACCGAGTTTTTGGACTATCTAAAAGAGAATGGGATTCTCTCTCAGTGGACTCCTCCTATGACACCACAGCTGAATGGTGTATCGGAGCGTCGTAATCGAACTTTGTTGGACATGGTTCGATCTATGATGAGCTTCACTGAGCTTCCACCTTCGTTTTGGGGCTATGCGCTTGAAACGGCGGTATTGTTGTTGAACAACGTCCACACTAAAGCAGTGGACAAAACACCATACGAGTTATGGAATGGCAAAGCTCCTAAGTATTCGTACTTGAGGATTTGGGGATGTCCTGCTTACGTGAAGCGGACAGTGGGAGATAAGTTGGATAGTCGATCCAGCTTATGTTATTTTGTAGGGTATCCGAAAAATTCAATCGGATATTATTTCTATTATCCTGCTGAAACAAAGGTGTTTGTTTCTAGGAATGCCACCTTCTTGGAGAAGGAGTTCTTATTGGATAAGAAAGGCGAGATGATGGAACTCGAAGAAGTTCGAGAAGAACCCGAAATACAAAATAACGATCCTACGCCTCAGGAACCATTACCGGACACGCCTGAACCTAGAAGATCCGAGAGGACTTCTAGACCTCTTGTTCGATATGGTCTTCTTCTTGAAGGGGATCAAGATGAACCCGACATTGGATGTGATCCAAGAAACTTCAAGGAAGCAATTTCTGATGCGGATTCAAATTTATGGCTTGAAGCTATGCAGTCTGAATTGGATTCAATGCATACAAACCAAGTTTGGTCTTTAGTAGATCCTCCTGATGGAATTGTTCCAATAGGGTGTAAATGGATCTACAAGAGAAAGCTTGGGCCTGATGGTAAGGTATTGACCTACAAGGCGCGATTGGTGGCGAAAGGTTACACTCAAAGACAAGGAGTTGACTATGATGAAACCTTTTCACCAGTTGCAATGTTCAAATCCATAAGAATCCTTATTGCCATAGCTGCATGGTATGACTATGAGATATGGCAAATGGATGTGAAGACTGCCTTTCTTAATGGAGACATTAAGGAAGAAATCTATATGAAGCAGCCAGAGGGGTTCACATCCATGGGAAGCGAGCATAAGGTATGCAAGCTTCAGAGATCAATTTATGGTCTAAAACAAGCATCAAGAAGTTGGAACCAGAAATTTGATGAAACAATAAAAGATTTTGGTTTCATCAAGAACCCGGAGGAACCGTGCGTGTACAAGAAAGTAGTTAAGGATGCTGTGACATTCTTAGTACTTTATGTTGATGACATCCTACTCATTGGGAATGATGTAGGGATGTTACAGTCAACAAAGATATGGTTATCAGGTAGATTCTCGATGAAGGATTTGGGTGAGGCATCCTACATTCTTGGGATACAGATCTATAGAGATAGATCTAAGAGAATGATAGGACTCACTCAATCAACCTACATCGACACCATATTGAAACGGTTTTCAATGGATGGGTCCAAGAGAGGACATCTACCCATGTGTCATGGAGTTTCTTTATCCAAGTCTATGTGTCCCAAGACTGATGCAAAGATAGAGAATATGACACATGTACCATATGCGTCAGCTATAGGTAGTATCATGTATGGGATGATATCTACCAGACCGGATGTAGCATTTGCTCTGAGTGTCACGAGCAGATATCAGGCTAATCCTGGTCAAATGCATTGGAAAGCCGTGAAGGACATTCTTAAGTACTTACGAAGGACTAAGAATATGTTCATGGTATATGGAGGACGAGATCTGAAATTGGAAGGCTATACCGACTCTAGCTTCCAAAGTGACGTGGATGACTCGAAGTCAACCTCTGGATTTGTGTTCATGCTCAATGGCGGTGCTGTCTCTTGGAAGAGTTCCAAGCAGGACACCACAGCGGATTCCACCACTGAGGCTGAATACATTGCAGCATCAGCTGCTGCTAAAGAGGCCGTTTGGATGAGGAAGTTCGTCCAAGAGTTGGGCGTCATTCCTGAATTTGTTGGTCCAGTCCCGGTGTACTGTGACAACACGGGTGCCGTTGCTCAAGCAAAGGAACCAAGGTCTCATCAAAGATCCAAACACGTACTGAGGAAATACCACATCATCCGGGAGATTGTGGAAAGAGGAGACATCACTGTCGAACGAGTGGCCTCTGCAGACAATATCGCTGATCCGCTTACTAAGCCCTTGCCAGGACCATTGTTTGACAAACATCGCGAAGCAATGGGTCTACGTAGTATGACTAGTTGGCTATAGGGCAAGTGGGAGATTGAAAGAGTGGGTGCCCAGTGAGCCAACTTGTGGCTATGGGCTTTGATGACTCTTTGTACAAACGATCTTTTGTTTAATATAATTTACACTTTTATTAATGGCAATGACTTTATCTTTCTTCGTATTGTTATATTATGATATACTATTGTTGTTTTGATAAAGACCTTGAATATACTATAGTGTATGTAAGATGTGGTAGAACATGGGGATGTCTATCATGAAATACATCTTATAGTCACTGTATATTCTAAACTGTTCCTAGTCGATTGAGCCGCCGATAATAAGGATAAGGATCGCTCGAGTTTGAGACTAGCATTTGCGATGCAGAGTACCACGTTTCATTGGTAGGGAACATGGAGATGTTCGAAGCATGCAAATGGATATTCATAGGATGAATAATCGAACTACCCTATCCGGACTTTCCAAGTGGTTATCACTTATCGAGTGGATTAAGTCCGCGGTTTTGGTTGTACACCATTAGCCCTTACTACTTGAAACATCATGGAGACTCTATATGCTAGTACTGTGCTTTGACTCGTTTACCGACTCTATGGGGGTCATCAGGTGTCGAGATTGGGTACAGTTACAACACATATAGGAGTCGATGCATTGTTGTCAAGGATTCACCACATACTTGCGAGTGTGGATATCCTATGCGATCTGAGGAGATATTAGTGTGACGAATCTCTGGCCAGAGTACTTGATGTGATTTAAGAAATGGTTTCTTAGTAGCACATGCGATGTCACTAATTTGATCTTCAAGATGTATTGCATAGTTATCGAATCTTGAGCGACTCTCGATATACCAATGGTTGTTGCTTCGATCGGGATATATGGATGAAGGGACCGTACTGTACGCTAACCAAAATCTACTGGTTCTTGTAGGCACTATCAGTGATACCTAGGGAATCATGGGGCGATGTTGCTAGGCGCTTTACCATGATTCGTTGGGCAAGTCGGAAAGTGTTGTTCCGAGTCACAAGGAGTTGTGAGCCCACGGCTAGCTGTATCCCTGAACCATTGAGGGTCACACAGAGTAATGGAGTTTTAATCCCCGTTGAGATAGTTAAATTTAAAGAGTTAAATTTAATGAATAAAGAAGTTGGACTTCTTAAATAAGAGTAAGGGAGTAGGATTTCCTAAAATGACATAGGGATGGACATTTTTGGAAACCACTGAATTCGGATTCAGGAAAATTTATCTTGACTTTATAATGTGCAGAAATGGTTTCTGTGCACATTGGTGAAATCGGTTCATCAATCGGAGTCACGATGAATTTTATATTAATTTCTGAACGTGCGGGCTTTGCTTGTCGGGCCTCAACTTATGACTAATGGGCCCTAAGCTGTTAGTGGCCTGCATTATAAATAAGTTATTGCAGTACAGAAATTACACACAACTGGTCATAATTTTGAGAGCAAAAATTTCGAAAACCCTAGCCTCCTCTCTCTCAAATATTTCGGCCGCCCCCTTCCCTTCTCTGCGTGAAAAATTCCGGTCTGTGATTTTGAATTGCAGTCTGGAATAGCGAATCAAATTCGTTTATTCTCTTCGTAGAAAACTTCTGATAGATTTTCTAGTGCAATCTATCAGAGGGATTAAACCTCTATTCGTGGACCTGATTGAAGGAGTTCATCGGTTCCAGGGAGAGACAACAAGAGCAGAGAAATCTGTTGGAGTCCAATAATCTCGATTCGAGATTGAAGGTAAAATTTAATAATTGTTATTTAAATTTTACACACACTAATAATTTAATCGTTGAACGGTTGATACCCACAATATGGAATTGTTCCATAATAAAATTTTTAAACTTCCGCTGCACCGGGTATCAATCGTGATTGATCTGAACGCCAGTTTCACAACATTCCCAAATCTCATAACACCTTTCCATGGTGACACCTTTAAAAATACATGGTAACCTACTTTAAACTCCAAATCTCTACGTCGCTGGTCGGCGTAACTTTTCTGTCGACTTTGAGCTGTCAACATTCTGTCTCTGATCTTAGCTATTACATCCACCGTTTGAGTCACTATATCTGGTCCCAAAACAGCTCTCTCTCCAACTTCATCCCAGTGCAAGGGAGTTCTACACCTTCTCCCATACAATGCCTCATAAGGAGCCATGCCAATAGTTGCTTGATAACTATTGTTGTAAGTAAACTCCACTAAAGGTAATTTCGATTCCCAATTCCCTCCAAAGTCTATCATGCAAGCTCTCAACATGTCTTTGAGTATTTGGATCACTCGTTCTGACTGACAATCTGTCTGAGGGTGGAAAGCTGTACTGAAAGCTAGCTTTGTTCCCAATCCTCTATGTAAACTTCCCCAAAAGTTCGAAGTGAACTTAGGATCCCTGTCAGATACTATCCTCGCTGGAACTCCATGCAATCTGACAATTTCTCGAATGTACAGCTCTGCATACTGATTCATCGAGAAGTTATTCCTGACTGGAATAAAATGAGCTGACTTAGTTAACCTGTCAACTATCACCCAAATCGAGTTCATCCTTCGCGGTGAGATTGGAAATCCTACTACGAAATCCATAGTGACATCTTCCCACTTCCATGTGGGTATTTACAAGGGTTTTAGGAGTCCCGCTGGCCTTTGATGCTCAATTTTTACCTGTTGACAAGTCAAACATTCACTCACAAATTCTACGATATCCTTCTTCATACCTGGCCACCAATATAAGGATTGCAGATCCTTATACATTTTCGTACTTCCTGGATGAATGGAATATGAAACAGTATGGGCTTCAGTCATCACTTCCACTCTCAATGAGTCTACTGCTAGCACCCACATTCTACCTCGGTGATGAACAATTCCATCTTTGACAGTGTACAATGTACCACCCTTGGCTTCATCTCTGTTCCTCCACAACGTCAACTGTTCATCAGAAGCTTGGCCTACTCTGATTCTCTCAAGCAAACTAGGTACTACTGTTAAGGCTGCTAGAGTGCATACCTCCATTGGTTCAAATACCTCCAAACTCATACGTGCAAATTCAGCAATCAACTCCTGCTGCACTGTCAATTGGTTCAATGTTGCAGACTTGCGATTCAAGGCATCTGCTACAACATTAGCCTTATCAGGATGGTAGCTAATGTCACAGTCGTAGTCCTTCACTAATTCCAGTCATCGCCTCTGCCTCATATTCAACTCCTTCTGAGTGAAGAAATATTTTAGGCTTTTGTGATCAGTGAAAATCCGACACCTTTCGCCGTACAAGTAGTGTCTCCATAGCTTCAAAGCAAAAACAACTGCCGCCAACTCAAGATCATGAGTCGGGTAATTCCTCTCATGGACCTTCAGCTGTCGAGATGCATATACTATTAATTTATCATCCTGCATCAACACAGCTCCTAATCCACTCTTAGAAGCATCGGTATAAACCACAAAGCGACCCGTGCCTTCGGGAATTGCTAGCACTGGCGCTGAAATCAGTCTTTCCTTCAATTCTGTAAAGCTCTTCTCACATTGTTCTGACCACACAAACTTCACACCTTTTCAAGTTAAGGAAGTCAGTGGTAGGGCTATCTTGGAGAAGTCTTGAATAAATCTCATGTAGTCGCATGCTAAACCCAAGAAACTTCGTATTTCTATAGCATTCTTTGGGGCAGCCCAATTACGAACCGCTTCCACCTTCGACGGATCCACCTCAATCCCCCTAGCTGAAACTATATGACCCAAAAATGAAATCTGCTCCAGCCAGAATTCACACTTACTGTACTTAGCATACAGTTGCTTTTCTTTCAAAATTTGCAACACCGTAGCCAAGTGCTGACGATGCTCCTCCCTACTGCAAGAATATATCAATATGTCATCTATGAAGACTATGACAAACTGATCCAAGAAAGGTTGAAACACCCTGTTCATCAAATCCATGAACACAGCTGGTGCATTGGTCAACCCAAACGGCATTACCAAGAACTCATAGTGGCCATAGCGAGTCCTGAATGCTGTCTTCTGCACATCTGCATCCTTTACCTTCAGCTGATGGTAACCTGATCGCAGATCAATTTTTGAGAACACCTCTGCCCCTTGCAATTGGTCGAACAAGTCGTGTCACGCCCCGAAAACGGGCCTAGTTGACATCGGCGTTGTTTAACAATTTAAAATTGAAACAACAAGCCTCATAGTACAAGTCTTGCCAAAAACCATTCTATTTCATAAATCATAACTATTTTTACAGAGAAAAAACACAAGTGCGACAATACGGAAGCGAAACTGAAATTTGAAGTAAAAATATTTCTTCAACTTGAACTGATTCATCCTTACCAACCTCAGAACTTATTTTGTTCTTCGTCATCTAACTCATCTTCATTCTAATCTGGGGAGCAAAGTAAGGGGGTGAGTGTTTTGGGAAACACTCAGCAAGTATATTTTATAATCTCGAAACAAAATAAGCATGCTGAATTCGAACAAATACGAAGCAAATATTGCACTGTTAATTATCTCATTTTCCGTGGTTCTACTGATCAGTCCCCTATATGTTACTCCTCTAAGGGGCGAGGCCAAAGGAACGGTTATTATAATCCACCGCATCAGGGCCATATCAAATCAAATCAAATCATCGGAAATTCCTTAACCATTTCTAAATCGACTCTTAACAGTGCATCTCAAATATTTCCAAATAATTCTAACATGCTTCAAATAATATCACGAATAGCCAACAAATAATATATATCAAAGTGAAACGAATATTATCATGCCGATCGAATTTTCAAAAGTATAAGTATTTATGTTATAAAACTTAACTCACACGCAAAAATAAATATAAGTGTAGAAACTTATATCACACAAAAGAAAGGTAGAAGCCCACTTACTCGGAAAATCTTGTTGAATCGATAACTGATATAAAATTCTTCTAAAAGCTTCATCTACTCTTTGCCAAGCCCAACTCTTTGATGCCACAAGAACTTAACTCTTAGAAGAAATATGCATGTCTTCCATATAATTTATCTCTCTTTATTTTTATGAATATTATGGATTGAAATGAGAATGTGACTAGTGTAGTATATTTATACTAAAATTTCAAGCAACTCAAAGGGTCACATTAAATGTAAGGAATTGAATTTGGTTTAGTGGGTAGTAACTTGAGAGGGGAAACATGGGTTAGTGGGTAGGAATTTGATAAGTCATGGTGGTTTATGACAAATAGTAAGTATGGTATAATGGTTGATTTAAAGACTAGTCAATAATTTTTAACACGTGACAAATAAATTATCTATATTGACAATTTGGACACAAAAAATGGATTTTATGAACTTTATAATGGATAAAGATATATACTTAAACGTGTGTTTTTATGGTTGAGAATTTTAAAAGACAATCAATTGAGGCATTAAGCCTAATTAATAATCAAACAATAATTATATAAAATAATTAGATATAATGTCACTCTTAAAATTTTAAACATTAATAATTCCACCTCAACATGACAATTAAGATAAATCATTATTTTAAAAATAATACTAGTCAATAAAAATAATAAGTTTTCTTTACATGTAAAATAATAAGTATAATATGAGAACCGAGATTTAGCCAAAACAATTGAAATTAGAAATCTTAGTTTTTATTTCACTAGTAGGTACAAAAATATATTTAAATATATTTTCTTTATTATACCATGAATTTGGTCACGGGTATCACATTCTTCCCTCCTAAAAAAAAGTTTCGTCCTCGAAACTTGAAATTTATATTTTGATTTTTGTAAACAAACAAAATTTTTTTAAAAAAAAAATTTCAAGATTTGTTTTGTGTTGATGGTAGAAAATTATCTCAATATATGAAAACTTAATGAGCTAAGAAAATATTTATCGAGAAGGGAATATAAAAAATTAAAATTCCAGAGAAAAATTTTAACAAAATAATTTTTTTTTTCTTTATCTAACATGAGAAAAAAAAAATTAATGCATTATAACTAGGAACATGTACAATGTCGTTTTTTTTTTAAAGCAGTTAAAAAAAAATTTTGGAACAAAAGATTAGGAATCAAAATTAAACATGAAATAAAACTTCAATAACTTGATTGATTTAATTTTGAGGAAGTTAAGACATTTTTATTTATTTTTAAAAAAATAAATGAGGATTGATGATCCAAATAGACTTAACTCATCAGAATATACGAAAGAGAATAATTATTATTATTTTTAAAATAATACTAATCGGAAAATAATAACTTCCTTTAAATGTAAAATTTATTTGAAAAGCCTTATTATTATTGTTATATATATATATAAAATATGAGAACCGAGATTTAGTCAAAAATTGGAATTAAAAATCTTTAATTTTTATTTATTTAGTAGGTACAAGAAATTTATAAATATATTTTTATTTATTATATCGTGAATTTGGTCACGAATATCACATTCTTCCCTCCTTAAAAAAAAAGTTTAGTCCTTGAAACTTGAAATCATATATATTTTTGTTGTGGTAAAAAAAAAAAAAAGATAGATATAAAAATAATTAATTTTATAAAATCTCAAACTTCGATTTAAATAAAGAAAATCTATTTTACCTAGTTATCAAATCGAGAGAGATGAAAAAAAAATCTATTTCAGTAACAAAAATGATAGTAGAGGAGAAAATAAAAATTTTATATTCAAGATCCATCTAATTTTGATCCAAAAATATATATGAATTTACTATATAATTTTAAAATATATACATATAGTAAAATTAAATGTAAAAGATCTAAGAGACATGAAAAGTTTATTTATGGATTCAACCAAATAGAATCTCTAAATATATATTTATTATAAGGTGACGTCTAAGATTGATTCAAAATCAAATTAGAGTAAATCTTTAATAACTCGAAAAAAATGAAGACAAATTTAATATATATATATATTTTAAAAAATATATTTTCTTTACTAATAAGTTATACAAAGGTTCACGAACAAAATATATATATATAATCACTTGATTGAAGCCCCAATAAATTGACAAAAGTTGAGAAAATACGATCTTTTTTTTTTAGTTTTTTTTTCCCAAAAAGTTAACAGTAATAAAATCCTTCGAATCAACCTATAACCCAATCAAATAATTTAAAACCCAACATTTCCAAACTAACTTAAAATTCGACTATCATGACTTAAAATTTTCTATATTATACTGAGTACTAGCTCCCAAATAATTTTGTATAAATCCGAAATCATAACTTAAATATTTCTATCGGCCATGTACTTAAATATAATCTCCACATGAGTCCAACTTAATCATTCTAAAAAATTCTACTAGCCATATAAAAATAATATTAGTTCCCAAGTGGTTCTTTCCCATTCTCAATCTTACTTACTAGTCTCCAAGTGATTCCTCATCATTCCAAATTTTACGAACTAGACCCCAAGTGAATCATTCTCATTCTTCATCCTAATTTCCCATCAAGATCATGAACCTGGTTTGGCTTTGATACCACATCTGTCACGCCCCAAAAACGAGCCTAGTTGACATCGGCGTTGTTTAACAATTTAAAATTGAAACAACAAGCCTCATAGTACAAGTCTTGCCAAAAATCAGTCTATTTCATATATCATAACTATTTTTACAGAGAAAAAACACAAGTGCGACAATACGGAAGTGAAACTGAAATTTGAAGTAAAAATATTTCTTCAACTTGAACTGATCCATCCTTACCAACCTCAGAACTTATTCTGTTCTTCGTCATCTAACTCATCTTCATTCTAATCTGGGGAGCAAAGTAAGGGGGTGAGTGTTTTGGGAAACACTCAGCAAGTGGGGACCGATCGAGCACGATAAACACCAAAATATATTTACATGTACTCATGTATATTTTATAATCTCGAAACAAAATAAGCATGCTGAATTCGAACAAATACGAAGCAAATATTGCACTGTTAATTATCTCATTTTCTGTGGTTCTACTGATCAGTCCCCTATATGTTACTCCTCTAAGGGGCGAGGCCAAAGGAACGGTTATTATAACCCACCGCATCAGGGCCATATCAAATCAAATCAAATCATCGGAAATTCCTTAACCATTTCTAAATCGACTCTTAACAATGCATCTCAAATATTTCCAAATAATTCTAACATGCTTCAAATAATATCACGAATAGCCAACAAATAATATATATCAAAGTGAAACGAATATTATCATGCCGATCGAATTTTCAAAAGTATAAGTATTTATGTTATAAAACTTAACTCACACGCAACAATAAATATAAGTGTAGAAACTTATATCACACAAAAGAAAGGTAGAAGCCCACTTACTCGGAAAATCTTGTTGAATCGATAACTGATATAAAATTCTTCTAAAAGCTTCATCTACTCTTTGCCAAGCCCAACTCTTTGATGCCACAAGAACTTAACTCTTAGAAGAAATATGCATGTCTTTCATATAATTTATCTCTCTTTATTTTTATGAATATTATGGATTGAAATGAGAATGTGACTAGTGTAGTATATTTATACTAAAATTTCAAGCAACTCAAAGGGTCACATTAAATGTAAGGAATTGAATTTGGTTTAGTGGGTAGTAACTTGAGAGGGGAAACATGGGTTAGTGGGTAGGAATTTGATAAGACATGGTGGTTTATGACAAATAGTAAGTATGGTATAATGGTTGATTTAAAGACTAGTCAATAATTTTTAACACGTGACAAATAAATTATCTATATTGACAATTTGGACACAAAAAATGGATTTTATGAACTTTATAATGGATAAAGATATATACTTAAACGTGTGTTTTTATGGTTGAGAATTTTAAAAGACAATCAATTGAGGCATTAAGCCTAATTAATAATCAAACAATAATTATATAAAATAATTAGATATAATGTCACTCTTAAAATTTTAAACATTAATAATTCCACCTCAACATGACATTTAAGATAAATCATTATTTTGAAAATAATACTAGTCAATAAAAATAATAAGTTTTCTTTACATGTAAAATAATAAGTATAATATGAGAACCGAGATTTAGCCAAAACAATTGAAATTAGAAATCTTAGTTTTTATTTCACTAGTAGGTACAAAAATATATTTAAATATATTTTCTTTATTATACCATGAATTTGGTCACGGGTATCACATTCTTCCCTCCTAAAAAAAAGTTTCGTCCTCGAAACTTGAAATTTATATTTTGATTTTTGTAAACAAACAAAATTTTTTTTAAAAAAAAATTTCAAGATTTGTTTTGTGTTGATGGTAGAAAATTATCTCAATATATGAAAACTTAATGAGCTAAGAAAATATTTATCGAGAAGGGAATTTAAAAATTAAAATTCCAGAGAAAAATTTTAACAAAATAATTTTTTTTTTCTTTATCTAACATGAGAAAAAAAAAATTAATGCATTATAACTAGGAACATGTACAATGTCGTTTTTTTTTTTAAAGCAGTTAAAAAAAAATTTTGGAACAAAAGATTAGGAATCAAAATTAAACATGAAATAAAACTTCAATAACTTGATTGATTTAATTTTGAGGAAGTTAAGACATTTTTATTTATTTTTAAAAAAATAAATGAGGATTGATGATCCAAATAGACTTAACTCATCAGAATATACGAAAGAGAATAATTATTATTATTTTTAAAATAATACTAATCGGAAAATAATAACTTCCTTTAAATGTAAAATTTATTTGAAAAGCCTTATTATTATTGTTATATATATATATAAAATATGAGAACCGAGATTTAGTCAAAAATTGGAATTAAAAATCTTTAATTTTTATTTATTTAGTAGGTACAAGAAATTTATAAATATATTTTTATTTATTATATCGTGAATTTGGTCACGAATATCACATTCTTCCCTCCTTAAAAAAAAAAGTTTAGTCCTTGAAACTTGAAATCATATATATTTTTGTTGTGGTAAAAAAAAAAAAAGATAGATATAAAAATAATTAATTTTATAAAATCTCAAACTTCGATTTAAATAAAGAAAATCTATTTTACCTAGTTATCAAATCGAGAGAGATGAAAAAAAAATCTATTTCAGTAACAAAAATGATAGTAGAGGAGAAAATAAAAATTTTATATTCAAGATCCATCTAATTTTGATCCAAAAATATATATGAATTTACTATATAATTTTAAAATATATACATATAGTAAAATTAAATGTAAAAGATCTAAGAGACATGAAAAGTTTATTTATGGATTCAACCAAATAGAATCTCTAAATATATATTTATTATAAGGTGACGTCTAAGATTGATTCAAAATCAAATTAGAGTAAATCTTTAATAACTCGAAAAAAATGAAGACAAATTTAATATATATATATATTTTAAAAAATATATTTTCTTTACTAATAAGTTATACAAAGGTTCACGAACAAAATATATATATAATCACTTGATTGAAGCCCCAATAAATTGACAAAAGTTGAGAAAATACGATCTTTTTTTTTTAGTTTTTTTTTCCCAAAAAGTTAACAGTAATAAAATCCTTCGAATCAACCTATAACCCAATCAAATAATTTAAAACCCAACATTTCCAAACTAACTTAAAATTCGACTATCATGACTTAAAATTTTCTATATTATACTGAGTACTAGCTCCCAAATAATTTTGTATAAATCCGAAATCATAACTTAAATATTTCTATCGGCCATGTACTTAAATATAATCTCCACATGAGTCCAACTTAATCATTCTAAAAAATTCTACTAGCCATATAAAAATAATATTAGTTCCCAAGTGGTTCTTTCCCATTCTCAATCTTACTTACTAGTCTCCAAGTGATTCCTCATCATTCCAAATTTTACTAACTAGACCCCAAGTGAATCATTCTCATTCTTCATCCTAATTTCCCATCAAGATCATGAACCTGGTTTGGCTTTGATACCACATCTGTCACGCCCCAAAAACGAGCCTAGTTGACATCGGCGTTGTTTAACAATTTAAAATTGAAACAACAAGCCTCATAGTACAAGTCTTGCCAAAAATCAGTCTATTTCATAAATCATAACTATTTTTACAGAGAAAAAACACAAGTGCGACAATACGGAAGTGAAACTGAAATTTGAAGTAAAAATATTTCTTCAACTTGAACTGATCCATCCTTACCAACCTCAGAACTTATTCTGTTCTTCGTCATCTAACTCATCTTCATTCTAATCTGGGGAGCAAAGTAAGGGGGTGAGTGTTTTGGAAAACACTCAGCAAGTGGGGACCGATCGAGCACGATAAACACCAAAATATATTTACATGTACTCATGTATATTTTATAATCTCGAAACAAAATAAGCATGCTGAATTCGAACAAATACGAAGCAAATATTGCACTGTTAATTATCTCATTTTCCGTGGTTCTACTGATCAGTCCCCTATATGTTACTCCTCTAAGGGGCGAGGCCAAAGGAACGGTTATTATAACCCACCGCATCAGGGCCATATCAAATCAAATCAAATCATCGGAAATTCCTTAACCATTTCTAAATCGACTCTTAACAATGCATCTCAAATATTTCCAAATAATTCTAACATGCTTCAAATAATATCACGAATAGCCAACAAATAATATATATCAAAGTGAAACGAATATTATCATGCCGATCGAATTTTCAAAAGTATAAGTATTTATGTTATAAAACTTAACTCACACGCAAAAATAAATATAAGTGTAGAAACTTATATCACACAAAAGAAAGGTAGAAGCCCACTTACTCGGAAAATCTTGTTGAATCGATAACTGATATAAAATTCTTCTAAAAGCTTCATCTACTCTTTGCCAAGCCCAACTCTTTGATGCCACAAGAACTTAACTCTTAGAAGAAATATGCATGTCTTCCATATAATTTATCTCTCTTTATTTTTATGAATATTATGGATTGAAATGAGAATGTGACTAGTGTAGTATATTTATACTAAAATTTCAAGCAACTCAAAGGGTCACATTAAATGTAAGGAATTGAATTTGGTTTAGTGGGTAGTAACTTGAGAGGGGAAACATGGGTTAGTGGGTAGGAATTTGATAAGTCATGGTGGTTTATGACAAATAGTAAGTATGGTATAGTGGGTCGTGGCGAGAATGCATGTGTGCGACAAACCCAGAGCGAACTGCTTTGATACCAAGCTGTAACGTCCCAATTTCTCAATCGAAACGTTACTCAAACATACTTACTTAAAGATTTGGTAAAAATAAAAACTTTGCAGAAGCATCATCTTATTTATTAAAATAGCGTATAAAATGTGCACAAAATAAAATAGCATCTAAAAATATTTGCCAAAACATGGCCATCAACTAAAAAAAAATTTAAACTTGTTTGCCTCTCATCAAATAAAAAGGTTTAAAACATTTTCCATTCTAAAGCATTCACACTCATGCATTGCCCGTTGGACCGACCCCTGCCTCTTCTTCATGTCCGCCCACATAATCATCAATAAAAGCATCCACATCATCATTAACTGCACCATTCAAGTATAGTGAGTCAAAAGACTCAACAAGAGCATGCAGAAAAGGATTTTCTAACTTTAAAAGGAAACATTAACTTAAACTCCCATGCAATAAACATAACTTTAATATAGCCATATCATAAAAATATTTGGGGAGATGAAGTATGAGTAATGTGGTAATCGTCATAACGAACCATTCATAGTTTCCTGTTGATCAGACAAGCATATGGCATTAAGCCCGTAAACTTTCGTTCTTTGGATAGCCGCTTCGGAGCTCAACCCAAAGTGCTTATTCCGTATAACCAACCCGTGAGCCATGTTTGGATAGCCGCTCCGGAGCTCATCCCGAAGTGCATACCCCATATAATCACGACAAGACGCATAAATCATCAAAATATTTTCCATGCATCATATCATTCATCTTATCATGTCATTTCATAAATCTCGTACATGTTCATAAAGTTTCCCGTGATGCTACATGCTTAAAATCCGTCAAAACATTTCATGAGAAATTAACTTTCATGAGAAAATCACATAATCATGCATTACATAACTTGACCGATCCACGTGAGGCATTCCGTCCGTTTCGGACCTTCAAAACTTTAAAATTCTTCATGAACATTCTTAAAAAATAATTAAAATACATTAAAGTATAAAAATCATGATTTTTAGGACTCAAAAACTCATAAAATGGGATGGTAATTTCGAACTTGCGGCGCGTCCGCGCACTCAACCAGCGCGGGCGCGCCGTACGCTCGCAAAGTGGGCGCGGGCGCGCTGCGTAACAGCGCGGGCGTGCTGCGTAACAGCACGGGCGCACCTACTGCTCACAGATTTACGCGACACAGGCCGTCGCGTCTCCTTTTCCAAAAACTGATCTTTTCTGCATTTTTTTCAAAATCCACAATGCTTTGGGACGTTTTTCCATTAAAAATATCATTCTACAACATCATAAACTCAAAATAACTTATACCAATGCATCAAACATTTCAAAGATTTTGAATCAAAACCTTCAAAACTACTTTTACCCAAAAATCTGATTTATTGCCTTCAAATCTTTCAAAACTCGATAAACATGAACCGAACACCTCAGAAGTACTTCACGTATCACAATCAAGCAACATACTCATAGAAATTTTCAAGAAAACATTCATAGATCATCAATCAAATACCTAGGGTTTTACCTTGAAAATAACTATATTTTTGAATGGGTTTAAAAACAGTAAAAACTTGCCTGGATTGATTCGATTGGAAATAACCTGAGCGGTAGGACGATCTAGCCTCGAGCCTCTGAAGAACCCTAGCCTTGATGCAGCGTTTGAGAGAGATTTTGAGGAAGAAAAGTGAGCGTTCAAATGAGAGTTCAGAATAAAATTTCTGAACGCTTTTCTTTTGTGACTAATGGGCTCCAACACGGCCCATTAGTTACATTTAAAATCCTTTAAAATTTTACTCCCCCACTCAATAAAATACACTGCATCCCTTTAATCTTAATTTAACATATTTTTCTTAACTCGATTCAAGGCTAGACTCGTACCTACGACCCAAAATTAATACAAATCTGAAAACTTTAAAAAAAATAACATAGCAATCACATAATTCCAGGCATCCAATAATTCACATAATTCCACATAACAATTAAATATTCTAAATAACATGCATTAAATCATATAATTAAATCAATTAATCGTGATTAAGCTAGTGGACTTTTTGGACCTTACAAATATAATATGCCATTTATCTTCAAAATAAACAAGCCTTTTTTCTCCATTCTCAATGCGATGTTAATTATAATGGGAAAATATAATTTACGCCATATTCTTTACTAAAGTAGTATAAAGTAGCGGTGCAAAATGAAAACAAAATGAGTGAAACAACCGATAAATTTAATATCTATCCAAGTCAACGAAAAATTGCAGATCGACTGGATGAAGAAAAAGATTGATAAAATAAATCCGATTGCACATGATTGAAAACATTGATTTATTCTCAAGTAATTGAATTTCTCAAAGTTTGGTTGGATATAGAAACGGAAAAGGTGCTTTGCAGGAGAGTTTAAAAAAACACACTAGAAGAAATTTTACAGAGCCATTATGCAAGCAACCAAACCCACTGTAATAACCTGAAATAAACAGAAAGAAATCAAATACAGGATCGAACTACTCCTCTTTCAACTTGCGACGTAAAAACAGAATAAATAAAGAAAAAACAGATATTGAAACAGAAGATTGATCAAGCAATTTGCAAATAATAAAAAACAAAATTCAGATGATACACAAAATCCACATGAAACCAATACCGAATAAACCATAGGGACACAGGAAGGACATCTTGAGCAAGTCGGAGAGCAGCACAACCTAGAAAAGAGAGCATGCATTATTGGTGGAGATTTGAAAAGGTACAATATTTTGAATCTTTGATAAAGTGGGGACAATTCGATTTGGGTGGGAAGTTGAAGGTAGATGTGGGGCCACGAGTCTTCTACCAAAATAAATATAGATTTTTGGAAAATTTGAAAATTTTAAAGAGAAGGTGAGTATCATTTTTTAGACGAAATTCAAACAACAAAAGGTTAACATCTCGGCATTATATTTAATTTAACTATCTCAAAAAGTAACACATTCCCAAATAATATAATAGGCCATCTATCTTCAAAATAAACAAGTCTGTTATCCCTAAGGTTGCCTCAGCATTGGTTTCATGTGGATTTTCCCATGATCTGAATTTTGTTTTTAATTATTATTATTTGCAAAATGCTTGACTGATTTCTTGATTTGATCTTCCGTTTCAATATCCGTTTATTCCTTCTTTATTTTGTTTTTATGGCACAAGTTGAAAGAGAAGTGGTTCGTTCTCGTATTTGACTTCCTATCTGATTATTTTCAGATTATTATTACAGTAGGTTTGGTAGCTTGAATATTGGCTCTGTAAAATGTCTCTGGTGTGTGTTTTTAAACTCTTCTGCAAAGTACATTTGTCCTTTCTAGATCTAGATTCCCCCAAACTTTGAGAAATCCAGTTATTCGAGAATAAATCAAAGGTTTTAATCATTTTCAATTAGATTCATTTTGTTAATTTTTTTCTTCATCCAGTTGATCTGCAATGTGTCGTGGACTTGGATGGATATGAAATTTATTGGCTGTTTCACTCATTTTATTTTGATTTTCCCATTACTTTATACTACTTTAGTAACGATATGGCGTAAATTATATTTTTCCATTATAATTAACATCGCATTGAGAATGGAGAAAAAGTACTTATATCTGGTTCGATTTTTTCCCCTAATTTTATTTGAAATATGCCTTTTGTTTTATGACTGAGATGTACATACATTAATTAGATAGGTATGTTTTTTGAAACGATTCATTTATTGCACCTTTTTATGTTTAATAATGAACAAATTAGGCATTGGACTGTTAGTCAGAGAAAATCTCAGAACTTGGTTGATAAAATGTGCAAAAGAACACTATTTTGTTAATATAAACAGATTTTTTTGGTAACAATTCATTTCCTATCTTAAGGTAAGCATATATCATTGAAGTTTCATTTTGTAATATTACTAGCAATCTCTGTTTTGTTCTATTCATTATTTTTTATTCAGATTTTTTTTTATGGAAACATAATAAATTTTTCTTGAGTGTAACCTGCAAGGTCCTTCTGATTTTTTTTAATGATGTTTTAGGATTTGATGCCGGTGATGGCAAAAGAAAGAAACAGTGGAAGAGGGTCGGCCAAAGCGATTCTGTTGATTTCAGAATAAGGAGGAGCTGAGAAATTGATTGGTTGTGGAGTGTGTGTGGGGGGGTTGATTGAGTGTGGTTCAAGGGGATGGATCTCAATTCCTTTGGGTTTCTTGCAGGCAAAAAGGTATATTATTTCACACCATATTAGTTTTATGACACTGTTTTTCTTTAAGCAGAATATTGGAGCTTGTTTTGCATTTTCTACATATGTTTTTGGTTTGCTTGCATTTGTATGATATTTTAATTTTTTTTTTAATTTGTTCATTGCAATGGGGTGAACAATGTTTCAAAGAAATGCGTTTTGCTTGAAATAATGTGCATAATCGAGGCTATATTCTGCTTGAAATAATGTGCATAATCGACGCTATATTCTATATTATTGTCAATTGCTTTAACTCATATGGTGTTCACTTAATGTTAAGGATGTGCGGTAGCTTTTAAAGAAAGACCACAACCTTATTGTTTATCCCATCCAAACACGCTATTGGTGTTAAATAATTCACTTTTTAGGGCTGACCATCTTTTTTGATTAGTTGATCGTGTTACATGAGCTAAACACGGGCGATTTGTAACCTTTGGATTAGACGATCTAGTCGTTCATATTCAATGACACATCCATGATAATTGATTTGAAAATATGGGTCTTTTCCAAAAGCTGTAAGTTGAATAATTTGTAGTTGTAAGATAAGGGGTAAGAAAGTTAAAGACATATTTATTTGAATATATTCTGTTATCAACGACACATGTATGATAGATGTTGAATTCAATTCACCTTGTAGTTTTATGTGTGTATGTCTAATGGTGTTGACTTGATAAATTGTTTTTCTATTTTTATTGCATTTTGACGATAATATTTTTGTATTTGTTGGCTGCCCGGATGCAAAACTTAGCTCCTATTAAAGACAACCCATCATTTCTTATCCTTTGCTTTGAAATATTCCTCTGTTCTCTTATGTTTTCAAATGGTTAATGTTTTTTCCATTTTAATTCTTGTCCATGTTTGTTTAGGAGATTACCCACTCGTGACAATGCATATGGTGCTAGTGGGAACCAAGGATATGGATTCATAACCAACCGGGGAAGTTTACTTTTACTTTTTTTCTTTTTAAAATAAAACTTTTCATGCACTTCTTGCGTACTTCTGTTTATTTCCCTTTCATTTGTCACCTTCTTGGTTAAAACCCTACCTATGGAATGGGGTTTGTATGTCCTTTGAAGTATCGTTCATCAGTTTATCAATTTGGCATGGGAGACGACTACTTTTGTCAATCAAATTATTTAAAATCTTTGATTGCCTGGTGTTTTATTAGTTTTTAAAGTGCTTAGTCAAATTCTTTTTGGTAATTTTTTGCCTGGTGTTTTATTTATATTTAAAATGCTTGGTATACGATGGTTTATTTTCAAGCCATCTGCTCATACTGGCATGTTTCGATCTCATTGTCCTTCAAAAGTGTTTTGTGCATTATTTTTTTCTTTGTTTTACTTTCTATGTACGAAAAACACTGGAGTTAGAGCTGAATTTAAGTATCGGGAATGCGTGCACTTTTGCAAACATAGCACACACCATTCAAAACTTAGCATTTTGTGAGTTTAAAAAGTGTTAGGCGAATTTGTTATTTTTATTATTATCAACTGCAATTTCATATGTGATTATGTTAAATGTCAATTAACTCCCAATGTTTTTGATTACTAGTGAGATTGACTTGTGTATGAAAAAGTGAAAAACAATGTAGTTGTGATTAAGATACTTCATTGACACTAATTATTTATATGTCATGATTTTGACGCGCATTTCGAGCACCTCGGCCAAACCATACGAATTATATGAATCAGTGAGAGGTATTATACTCTTTGTGAGAGATGTGAGTTTTATCTGATACCATATGTTGAGGTAAAATAGTTCAGAATGTTCCCAAATAGCCTTTGAAGCGAAATACGGATGAAATGTGGCTTTGGCCGAGGTGCTCGCAATGCGTGTCAAAATCATGACATGTAAATATTTTGTGTCATGAAGTATCTTAATCACAACTACATTGTTTTTCACTCTTTCCTACACATGTCAATCTCACAAGTAATCAAAAACATTTGGAGTTAATTGACATTTTACATAATCACATATATGAAATTGCACTAGATAAAATAAATCTAATTTCACATGATTAAAACCCTTGATTTATTCTCATGTAATTGGATTTCTCAATGTTTGGGGGAATCTAGAAAGGGGAAAGGTGCTTTGCAAGAGAGTTTAAAAACACACACCAGAAGAGATTTTACAGAGCCATTATGCGAGCTACCAAACCTACCATAATAACCTGAAAATAAACAGAAGGAAGTCATATACGGGATCAAACTGCTCCTCTTTCAACTTGCGCCATAAAAATAGAATAAAGAAGCATTTTGCAAATAATAAAACACAAAATTTAGATGAAACCAATACCGAGGGCAACCTTAGGGACACAGAAATGAGATCTTGAGTAGGTCGGAGTGCAGCGCAGCCTAGAAAGGAGAGCATCCATTAGTGGTGGAGATTTGAAAAGGTACAATATTTTTATAAAGTGGGGACGATTCGATTGGGTGGGAAGTTGAAGGCAGGTGTGGGGCCCCGAGTCTTCTACCAAAATAAATATAGATTTTTAGAAGATTTGAAATATTTATAGAGAAGGTGAGTATCATATTTATACAAATTCAAACAATTATATATAATTTAATTTAATTATCTCAAAAAGTAACAAATTCCTAAATAATATAATAGGCCATCTATCGCCAAAATATACCATCTCAAATTCCTTAAAACCAAATTAAATAAATATTACCTCAGCCGAGTTTACATATCGACAAGCAAGCTACCTTCTCCATGTTTTTTTTATCTTCAAATGAAATGCATGGTAAAATTTTCAAAACTAGACTCAGGTATTAAAATTAAATAAAAGATAAAACTCTAGTTTGGGATCTTTCCCAAATTTTTCCGAAATATTCACATGAGAACAATAATTCTCAATTTGATCTAAAAACATATAAATTTTATTCAAATGAATCAAATCTTCAAACTCCAGTAACCCAAGTTCCCACAAGATCTCCATATTCCACTCCCAGTGTTGTTGCTACTCGACACATCCATCCCCTTTCAAATCATACAAATTTCTTTGGAAGATGAAAAAGTAGTAGCATGTAGAAGAAAATTGCTCGTATGAACTCGAGGTCGTCTTGAATTTCAACATATCCTATCCCATGGTAGAAATGCCTGTAGTTAATTCATTATCTCATAATTGAAAGCAGTTTTCGAAAATAATCACCAATCGAAACTCAGACTGGTTTTAAAAGATCAATCGAAAATTGAAGGAAATTATAATTGGATCGATTGAAAAGCATTGTCGGTTACGAACAAATTTAGAGGAACCTTTTGTTATTAATGTTAAGGGCAGATACCTTTTTCCAGATTTCGTTAAACAAATTCAATACTACAAACAAAAGGAGCAAGAATCACACAGATCACATATTAGTTACTGTAGAATAAATCCAATTGCACATGATTGAAAACATTGACTTATTCTCTAGTAATTGAATTTCTCAAAGTTTGGTGGGATATAGAAAGGGAAAAGGTGCAAACACACACTAGAAGAAATTTTACAGAGCCATTATGCAAGCAACCAAACCCACTGTAATAACCTGAAATAAACAGAAAGAAATCATATACAGGATCGAACTACTCCTCTTTCAACTTGCGACGTAAAAATAGAATAAATAAAGAAAAAACAGAAATTGAAACAGAAGATTGATCAAGCAATGAGTCACGCATTTTGCAAATAATAAAAAACAAAATTCAGATGATAAACAAAATCCACATGAAACCAATACCGAAGAAACCATAGGGACAAAGGAAGGACATCTTGAGCAAGTCGGAGAGCAGCGCAACCTAGAAAAGAGAGCATGCATTATTGGTGGAGATTTGAAAATGTACAATATTTTGAATCCTTGTTAAAGTGGGGACAATTCGATTTGGGTGGGAAGTTGAAGGCAGCTGTGGGGCCATGAGTCTTCTACCAAAATAAATATAGATTTTTGAAAAATTTGAAAATTTTAAAGAGAGGTGAGTATCATTTTTTATAAGAAATTCAAACAACAAAAGGTTAACATCTCGACATTATATTTAATTTAACTATCTCAAAAAGTAACACATTCCTAAATAATATAATAGGCCATTTATCTTCAAAATAAACAAGCCTTTTTTCTCCATTCTCAATGCGATGTTAATTATAATGGGAAAATATAATTTACGCCATATTCTTTACTAAAGTAGTATAAAGTAGCGGTGCAAAATGAAAACAAAATGAGTGAAACAACCGATAAATTTAATATCTATCCAAGTCAACGACAAATTGCACATCGACTGGATGAAGAAAAAGATTGATAAAATAAATCCAATTGCACATGATTGAAAACATTGATTTATTCTCAAGTAATTGAATTTCTCAAAGTTTGGTTGGATATAGAAAAGGAAAAGGTGCTTTGCAGGAGAGTTTAAAAACACACACTAGAAGAAATTTTACAGAGCCATTATGCAAGCAACCAAACCCACTGTAATAACCTGAAATAAACAGAAAGAAATCAAATACAGGATCGAACTACTCCTCTTTCAACTTGCGACGTAAAAACAGAATAAATAAAGAAAAAACAGATATTGAAACAGAAGATTGATCAAGCAATTTGCAAATAATAAAAAACAAAATTCAGATGATACACAAAATTCACATGAAACCAATACCGAAGAAAGCATAGGGACACAGGAAGGACATCTTGAGCAAGTCGGAGAGCAGCACAACCTAGAAAAGAGAGCATGCATTATTGGTGGAGATTTGTTTTGAATCTTTGATAAAGTGGGGACAATTCGATTTGGGTGGGAAGTTGAAGGCAGCTGTGGGGCCACGGGTCTTTTACCAAAATAAATATAGATTTTTGGAAAATTTGAAAATTTTAAAGAGAAGGTGAGTATCATTTTTTATACGAAATTCAAACAACAAAAGGTTAACATCTCGGAATTATATTTAATTTAACTATCTCAAAAAGTAACACATTCCCAAATAATATAATAGGCCATCTATCTTCAAAATAAACAAGTCTTTTTTCTCCATTCTCAATGCGATGTTAATTGTAATGGGAAAATATAATTTACGCCATATTCTTTACTAAAGTAGTATAAAGTAACTGTGCAAAATGAAAACAAAATGAGTGAAACAACCAATAAATTTCATATCTATCCAAATCAACGACAAATTGCAGATCGACTGGATGAAGAAAAAATTGATAAAATAAATCCAATTGCACATGATTGAAAACATTGATTTCTTCTCACTAATTGAATTTTCAAAGTTTGCTTGGATATAGAAAGGGAAAAGGTGCTTTGCGGGAGAGTTTAAAAACACACACTAGAAGAAATTTTACAGAGCCATTATGCAAGCAACCAAACCCACTGTAATAACCTGAAATAAACAAAAAGAAATCATATACAGGATCGAACTACTCCTCTTTCAACTTGCGACGTAAAAACAGAATAAATAAAGAAAAAACAGATATTGAAACAGAAGATTGATCAAGCAATCAGTCAATCATTTTGCAAATAATAAAAAACGAAATTCAGATGATACACAAAATCCACATGAAACCAATACCGAAGAAACCTTAGGGACGCAGGAAGGACATCTTGAGCAAGTCGGAGAGCAGCGAAGTCTAGAAAAGAGAGCATGCATTATTGGTGGGGATTTGAAAAGGTACAATATTTTGAATTCTTGATAAAGTGGGGACAATTCGATTTGGGTGGGAAGTTGAAGGCAGCTGTGGGGCCACAGGTCTTCTACCAAAATAAATATAGATTTTTTGGAAAATTTGAAAATTTTAAAGAGAAGGTGAGTATCATTTTTTATACGAAATTCAAACAACAAAAGGTTAACATCTCGGGATTATATTTAATTTAACTATCTCAAGCAGCGCAGCCTAGAAAAGAGAGCATGCATTATTGGTGGAGATTTGAAAGGTACAATATTTTGAATCCTTGATAAAGTGGGGACAATTCGATTTGGGTGGGAAGTTGAAGGCAGCTGTGGGGCCATGGGTCTTCTACCAAAATAAATATAGATTTTTGGAAAATTTGAAAATTTTAAAGAGAAGGTGAGAATCATTTTTATACGAAATTCAAGCAACAAAAGGTTAACATCTCGGCATTATATTTAATTTAACTATCTCAAAATGTAACACATTTCTAAATAATATAATAGGCCATCTATCTTCAAAATAAACAATCTCAAATTCCTTAAAACCAAATAAAATAAATATTACCTCATCTGAGTTTACATATCGACAAGCAAGCTACCTTCTCCATGTTTTTTGTTTTCACAAATGAAATGCATAGTAAAACTTTCAAAACTAGACTTCGGTATTAAAATAAAATAAAAAATGAAACTCTAGTTTGGGACCTTTCCCAAATTTTTCCGAAATATTCTGATGGGAAAAATAATTCTCAACTTATTCTAAAAGCATATAATGTTTATTCAAATGAATCAAATCTTCAAACTCCAGTAACCCAAGTTCCCTCAAGACCACTATATTTAACTCCCCGCGGTGCTGCTACTCGACAACATTCATCCCCGTTCCAATATACAAATTTGTTTCTCTTATCACTTCCACAAGCTAGACTTTAAAAAGCAAACCAATAAAAATAACAATTCCACATGTATATTTAAAATTTATTATAGAAAATATCCCAACAAATACATAAAAACAAATCCACATAACTATATTCCAAATTTAATCCCACAGACAACAATATTTTCACTGTTGAACCTGAACGGCTGAACCTCAATAATCCAAAATTCCAAATTCGAATAGCATTTGCTTATGTCGATTTCGAAATCAACCAAATTAGTAATCTAAAATTTAACAACAACAAAAATAATTAAAAAATAGCAACTATGAGAGTGAGGGAGAGGACACATGGATTAATGAAAAGTGAATTGTTAAAACCTAAATTACACGGTCAATGGAAGCTTTGTTCAATCCCTAGCCATCAAATATTAAAAATTGGTAACAAAATGTTCAAAGAAGTAAAGAAACTGACAATTGACATACCATAAATAAGTAAATAACAAACAAAAAAGAGCTGGTAAATTAGGCGACACTGCAGGCTTACACATAGTGTAAAATAATATGCACGCATTAATTAATAGATAGGCAGGATTATGAATGATTAAATATAACTACAAAGATAAGACATTATGGGATCAGGACATATATTTTAAATTAAAAGAAGAAAAGTTCCCAAATAAAAGTAATAAGAAAGCTAATTTTAATAAAGAAATGGACCCAAAATCTAACACACATTTCTTCACAGTCAGTTTGTCATGCAGAGGTTAGCAAAAGTTTAAACATATCCATATCACACGTACAAAACTAAATTCCTAAATAATTGAGGTTATGATAGATTTTGGGACCCAAAACTCTACTTTAATCCCTAAAGAATCCACCCAATATAAAAAATATATATTTAATTTGAATTGATTTTTATGAAACATTGCATCTCAGGTCTAAAGCTAAGGATACACATAGCAAGAACCAGTTATTATAACATGAAGAAATGAAAAATTCAATGTAGCTGTTTAGGGATTCGATCAGCTAATTTACCAAATTTTCTTACTAACTGAATATCAAAATCGTATCCATCCTGAAACATTTGCATATCAAGGTAGCTATGAAAGTATCGAACACTCTTGTAATCAATCATGTTAAGGGTGAGGCCCATTAAAGAATCCCACATCGGAAGTTTGAAGAAAGAAGAATGAAGGATCTACTATAAATAGAGCTCCCTTATTTCAGTTATTGTATCTCATTCTTCTCTTTTGTATTGACAGTAGAGAAGAAAATAAAGAGTAGAAAAAAAGAGTTGTTCTTTTTTTCGGTGATCTATTGTGTGAGTTAGAGAAATATTTTCTCGGTAATACTCGAGGCTTGGGTGTGGAGAGATATAGTGTTTTGTATACACTTGTAATATTTCTCCGGTAATAAAGATTTGCAGCAGCTCCGTGGACGTAGCCTATATTGGGTGAACCACGTAAATCTTTGGTGTCCTTATTGATTATTTTATTCCGCAATTTCTATTATCGTCATGTTCGCTTCGGTATAATCCACAAGAACTGGTATCAGAGCTGTTACGGTGTTCGAGAGCCTTGGAGAAAAGATTTTTTGAAATTTTATTAAGGCAGGAGAAGCGATGGCCGGAAATGACGGATCGGGACCTGGAATCAATAAGTTCGACGGTACAGATTTCACGTTCTGGCGGTTACAAATTAAAGATTATTTGTACAGCAAGAAGCTACATCAACCTCTATCCGGGGAGAAGCCAGAAAAGATGGAGGATGATGAGTGGGAGCTTCTTGACCGACAGGTGTTAGGTGTAATACGATTGACCCTAACAAAGAATGTGGCACACAACGTGGCGGAGGCAAAAACCACAGAGGAGATGATGTCCATTTTGTCGAACATGTACGAGAAGCCATCAGCAAATAATAAAGTGTTCCTCATGAAAAAGTTATTCAACTTGAAGATGGAGGAAGGTGCTTCGGTGGCGGCACACATCAATGAATTCAACACGATTTTTTGCCAGCTAACATCGGTGGAAATCAAGTTTGATGATGAGATCCGTGCACTTATTCTTTTGGCGTCTTTACCAAATGTTTGGGAGCCGATACGGGCAGCGGTTAGTAATTCTGCTGGCAAAGGAAAATTACAATTCAATGATGACAGAGATCGAATTCTTGGTGAAGAAGTTCGCAGGATGGATTCGGGAGAAGCGACATCATCGAGATCTGCTCTTAATCTCGAGAATAGAGGCAGAGGCAGAAGCAGCGAAAAAGGTTCTAATCGATGGCGTGACAGATCCAAATCAAGAACTGGAAAAGACAAAAATACTTTTGAAAAGAAATTGAAGTGCTGGAGCTGTGGTGAAACTGGTCATATGAAAAAGGACTGCAAATCAGCCAAGAATAATGCAAATGTTGTTACTGAGAATGTACATGATGCCTTAGTACTATCCATGAAAAGCCCGGTTAATTCTTGGGTTATGGATTCTGGAGCTTCGTTTCATACCACTAGTGATCGTGAGCTATTCAGTAATTACACTGTTGGTAATTACGGAAAAGTTTTCCTGGCTGATGGAAAACCTTTGGAAATAGCTGGTATGGGTGATGTCAGTTTGAAAATGTCAAACGGATCTATCTGGAAGCTCAAAAAAGTGAGGCATGTACCAAAGTTGACCTGGAATCTAATCTCAGTGGGACAGCTCGATGACGAAGGCCATAAAGTGACCTTTGGTGATGGCTCTTGGAAAGTTAGCAAAGGAGCCATGATTATTGCTCGAGGAACAAAAACTGGAACTCTTTATATGACTTCCAGTTGCAGAGAAATGTTAGCAGCTGTGGATGCTGGAGCCAACTCAAGTCTATGGCATTGTAGACTTGGACATATGAGTGAGAAGGGAATGAAGATGCTGATATCAAAAGGAAAGCTACCGGAGTTAAAAACTGTCGAACACAAATTGTGTGAAAGTTGTGTTCTTGGAAAACAGAAAAGGGTGAGCTTTTCGAAAGGTGGTAGAGAACCAAAAGCAGCAAAGTTGGAGTTGATTCATACTGGTGTATGGGGACCATCTCCTGTGACATTCCTTGGCGGCTCACGATATTATGTCACATTTATTGATGATTCGAGTAGGAAAGTTTTGGTTTATTTTTTGAAAAATAAATCTGATGTTTATGAGACCTTTAAGAGGTGAAAAGTCATGGTGGAGAATGAGACCAACTTGAAGGTGCAGTGCTTACGGTCTGACAATGGTGGAGAATATGAAGATTTTGAGTTCAAGAAGTATTGTGCACAAAACGGGATCAAGATGGAGAAAACCATTCCTGGTACACCTCAAGAGAATGGTGTGGCTGAAAGAATGAACAGAACCTTGAATGAACGTGCCAGGAGCATGAGATTGCACGCTGGACTGCCGAAATCATTCTGGGCTGATGCCGTTAACATTGCAACGTATCTGATCAACAGAGGACCTTTGGTACCACTTGATTGCAGAATACTAGAGGAGGTCTGGAGTGGCAAAGGAGTAAACCTTTCGTTCTTGAAAGTGTTTGGTTGTCTCTCATATGTTCACATCGGTTCAGCCAGTAGAACGAAACTTGATTCGAAATCAAAGAAATGTTTCTTTATTGGTTATGGAGATAATGATTTTGGTTATCGGTTTTGGGATGACCAAAATCGAAAGATCATTCGGAGCAGAGATGTCATTTTCAATGAGCAAGTTTTGTACAAGAACAAGTCAAACATTGCAGCAGGAGATGAATGTCCTGAAGTCCAGAAGTCAAATGAAGTGCCATTGATATATATTCCTATGAATGAGTCGGAGGATAGTAATCAGGAAGAAGAAACTGCACAAGAAGTTGATCCACAAACTCCGGTGATTGAACTCAGGAGATCGTCAAGAACAATCAGACCACCTCAGAAATACTCTCTTGCACTTCATTATATTTTGCTGACAGATAAAGGTGAACCAGAGACCTTTGATGAAGCAATGCAAAATGATGATTCAATCAAGTGAGAGTTATCCATGAAAGACGAGATGGATTCACTGTCATCCAATCAGACTTGGGAGTTAACAGAACTTCCGAAAGACAAAATGACATTACACAACAAGTGGGTGTATCGGATCAAAGAAGAAGTTGACGGTAGAAAGCGGTACAAGGCGAGACTTGTTGTGAAAGGTTTTCAACAGCGGGAAGGCGTTGATTATACCGAGATTTTCTCTCCAGTGGTGAAGTTAGCCACTATCAGAACTATACTTGGACTAGTGGCTAAGGAAAGACTTACATCTGGAGCAGTTGGATGTAAAGACGGCGTTTCTTCATGGTGACTTGGGTGAAAAAATTTATATGAAGCAGCCACAGGGATTTGAAGTACGAGGGAAGGAGAAAATGGTATTCAAACTTCAGAAGAGCTTGTACGGTCTCAAACAAGCTCCAAGACAGTGGTACAAGAAGTTTGATGAATTCATGAATAACAACGATTTCCTGAGGTGTCAGGCAGATCACTGTTGTTATATGAAGAAGATTAATGGTTTTATATCATTCTACTGCTATATGTGGATGACATGTTGATAGCAGGATCGTGTCTGGTGGAGATTGATAAACTCAAGAGAGAATTATCAAAAGAATTTGCAATGAAGGATTTGGGTGCTGCAAAGCAAATCCTTGGAATGAGGATCTCAAGAGATCGGGTGAACGGAGTCTTGAAGTTATCTCAGGCAGAGTACGTGAAAAAGGTGCTTAGCAGATTCAACATGGATGAAGCTAAACTAGTGAGTACTCCTTTGGCTAGTCATTTCAAACTAACCAAAGTCCAATCACCATCGACGGAGCAGGAGTGTAGTAACCCAGATTCCATTTTAAGATATAATATGTTAAACATGATTAAGGGTTGGTAATTAATCAATTTCGGAGTGTTATTGGACTTCGGAAGAGAATATGGGCTTTTGACTTTGGGCCGGATCGGAAGCTCCGAACCCAGATCGGAAGTTCCGATCCTAGCCACATCGGAAGCTCATCGGAAGCACAGAGATCGGAAGCTTCGATCCTGGAACGGAAGTTCCGATCTCCAGCTGCCAGCTATGTTCGATGTCTAGGCCCGAGTTTTGACAAGTGTTGAACGTAGAGCAGATCGGAAGCTCCGATCGCCCGATCGGAAGTTCCGATCCTGGCGTGTCCTACATGCACGCAATGAGCTGGATCGGAAGCTCCGATCCTGAAATAGGAAGTTCCGATCCTGGCCGGGAATTTTGCCTATAAATAGGACTCGTTCGATTTCATTTTGAAATACGAATTCCCGAGTTTCCTTCTACAGTTATATAGTGTGAGATATACACTTGAGGGCCCTATCAGTTATAATAGAGGTTCTAGAATAACCAAGGTGTGGTTATAGTCATCCGGGACTAGCGACTTCAAAGGGCTAACTACGGACGAAGGTATGGTCCGGGAATCTATTTAAGTTTTGGGAGTACTTATTAGCTTAGTTAAGGCTTATAGAATTTATGTAGTGATACGGTGAACTTTTGAATATAGGCTTGGAACCTAGGATCCTATTATACTTGAACTAGCCTAGAGGTACGTACACATTGACTGAGATTTCCAGCGAGTATACATATTTATATGTTGCATTTATTTGGCATTATTAAATGGTATGATATATGATTTACTGCTTTTTATATTCATATGTCATGTGCATATACACGTTGAGCCTATACCTTGTTATACCTGACTATAGAGCCGCTCAGCTCTATACTTGATAGTCTGTCACTGAGAGTACCGCGACGGCGGGGGCATTTATGTCTGTCTACTCTGGTGTACTAGACGAGTGTGGTTGCACCCAGAGGTTGATCCGTGCGGTGGCAGCACTCATGTAGCGCCGGTTCTGAGCATGATTTTCAGATGACCCTGTACCGGTCATCATATTTCATGCATTATATACATATGTTTACTCATGTCTATGTACTGGGCATTAGCGCTCACGTCCTAGTTGTTATCTTGGACACCCTATTCCATGGGGCAGGTCGCAGGATGGACGGAGCTGGTAGTTCAAGGCAGGACTAGGGAGCAGGAGCCTTGAGGATTTTATTATACAGCAGGATCTGATATAGCTGTATAATGTTTACTGTTTAAGATTTTGATTTGGTTGTATCACTACAGATTTAAGCCTGGATTATGTTACTAAGCTGATATGTAAATTATGGTTTTGTTTCCGCACATTTTTACTCTGTTAAGTATTTTTTTGTATTAAGATTAATGCATGCTATTAGTTGCCAGTTAGTAGGTGATTCCAAGCAGGGTCACTACATTTTTGGTATCAGAGCATGCTTAGATTTTGGGATTAGTACTTGGGATTTAGTTTAGTTTTGGGTATTTCTTGCGCATTTGGGATTTTAATGTGCAATTATTTTCAGGATATGGCTGACGAGAGTCACGGTAGTGTTGGCCAGGGAGGTGGTCATCATCATCATCGCCATCATCATCATGATGATCATCATCGTCATCATGAGGGTAGACTTCGCTACTCTATCAATAAGTTCATGCAAGTAGGACCGAAACCTTTGGTGGGAGTTGAGAATCCTGAATAGGCGAGGAGTTGGATGTCTAAACTCGAGAGTACTTTTCGTGCTTTCGATTGTACTGAGGATCAGAAATTGGAACTTCTAGAATTTGTTCTAGAGGATCGAGCACGTTTTTGGTGGGATGCCAAAGCTGCTCAGGCACGTACTGAAAGAGGACAGGTGACTTGGGGGGATTTCTGTCGGGAGTTCCAGAAATTGTATTTTCCTCCGGCTGTTCGCCAAGCACGATCTATGGAGTTGCTTACTCTGAGGCAAGGATCAATGACTATTGATCAATATCAGCAACGATTTCTTGATCTGCTACCTTTCAGTCCTCATATCAATGAGAGTAATGCATCGAAGTATGATATCTTTCTACAAGGTTTGAACCAAGATATCTACTCTCAGGTTGTCGTTTTTTATGACCCGGTATCTTTTGAGACTTTGGTGAACCGTTGCCGTCTTGTGGAAACTAGCAACAGGCGGGCAAAGTTGATGATGCCAGGACAGCCTAGTGGATCTTTTGAGCCTCAAGCTCAATCTGTTGTGCAATCTGGACCTACGTTTTCTTCTACTCCTACTACTTCATCTGGATCTCGTGGTTCACGAGGTATGTTCCGTTTTGGGAAGAAGAAGAAGGAGGAATTTTGTAGCCATTGTGGAGGGAAGCATCCTGCAGCTTCATGTCGAAGAGCTACTGGTGCTTGTTATATTTGCGGTCAGCAGGGACATCTGCGGAGAGATCATCCTCAGCGCATGGGTTCTGCTAGTGGATCGGGATCACAGGTTGGATCTCAGGCTTCTATTGTTCCACGTCAGCAGCCAGCACCACAGAGTTCTTCTGGTTATCGTCCCCAGACTCAAGGGCAGGTGTTTGCTCTGTCTCAGGAGCAGGCTACAGAGGGAAGTGATCGCATGTTGGTAGGTACCTTTCTATTATGTGGTATTCCTGCACTTGTATTAATTGATACTGGATCATCGCATTCCTTTATTTCTAGTCGCTTTGTTAAGAGACATATATTACCTTATGTATCATTAGATATGGATTTAGTTGTATCTACTCCGTTGGAGCAAGAGATAGTAACTAAGCGTCTAGTGATGGTTGCCTTCTGGAGTTTGAGGGTAATGTGTTATCGGCTAATTTGATGATATTAGCGATGGCAGATTTTGACTGTATCATGGGAATAGATATGCTGACTTTGTATCACGCTACTGTGTATTGTTATCAGCGTCTGGTATAGTTTCATCCGGATGAGGGTGATAGCTGGTATTTTTATGGTGAGGGTGCGCGACCTCCGATGCCACTTGTTTCGGCTCTGAAGGCATGTCATGTCTTGGAGTCAGGTGGGGAGGGCTACCTCATCTATGCAGTTGATATGTCCACGAGTAGTACGGGTATTGATCAGTTACCGGTTGTCAGCGAGTTTCCTGATGTATTCCCTGATGAGATTCCTGGTTTTCCTCCGGTGCGAGAGGTTGAATTTGGTATTGATTTAGTACCAGGAACTACGCCTATATCCCGAGCACTTTATCGTCTGGCACCGTCAGAGATGAGAGAATTGAAACAGCAGTTACAGGATCTGCTTGATAAGGGATATATTCGTCCGAGTGTTTCTCCGTGGGGAGCACCTGTTTTGTTTGTCAAGAAGAAAGATGGATCGATGCGATTATGTATTGATTACAGGCAGTTGAATCGTGGCACCATCAAGAATAAGTATCCTTTACTGCGGATTGATGATCTGTTCGATCAATTACAGGGTACTTTTGTTTACTCGAAGATAGATCTGAGATCTGGATACCATCAGATGCGAGTACGAGGCTCAGATATATCTACGACTGCTTTCAGGACCAGATACGGGAATTATGAATTTTTGGTTATGCCATTTGGTTTAACGAATGCACCGGCAGTCTTTATGAATCTGATGAATCCGATATTTCGAGAGTATCTGGATAGATTTGTCATCGTCTTCATTGATGATATTCTTGTCTATTCTCATGACAAGGATGAGCATGCACAACATCTAAGGATTGTTTTACAGACGTTACGAGATAAGCAGTTGTATGCGAAATTGAGCAAGTGTGAATTTTGGCTTGATCGGGTAGTGTTTCTCGGTCATGTGATTTCTAATGAAGGGATATCTGTTGAACCTAGTAAAATTGAGGCAGTGCTAAACTGGTCTCGTCCGACGACGGTTGCTGAGATTCGTAGTTCTTGGGTCTAGCTGGATATTACCGTCGGTTCATCGAGAATTTTGCACAGTTGGAAAGGCCTTTGACATAGCTTACACGAAAAGATGTTGCCTTCATATGGTCCTCGGATTGTGAGGAGTCATTTCACGAGCTGCGTAGACGTCTTACTATTGCACCTGTGCTAGCTCTACCTTCTGGATCAAGAGGTTATGTTGTCTATACTGATGCCTCAGGTCAGGGGTTAGGATGTGTTTTGACACAGCATGGACATGTTATTGCCTATGCTTCTCGACAGTAGAAGACGCATGAGACTAACTGTGGGGACCCGGGTTGCTAATCTTATCTTAGGGCAATTTATTGTAGTTAACAATTAAACAAGTACTTAAAAAAATTAAAGAAACAAGAGCTAAATTTTTTTTTTTTTTAAAAGATAGGAGGTCTCGCTCGATCGGTAAAACTTTGCCGATCGAGCGAGCACAAGTGCTCAAGCTCTCTGTTTCAGAATTCCATGCCTCGCTCGATCGGTATATTTTTACCGATCGAGCGAGCACATTGCTCGATTCCTCTGTTTTGCCAAAATATGGCCTCGCTCGATCGGTGCATTTCTACCGATCGAGCGAGCACAGGTTTCAGAAACTTCTGCTGTCAAATTCTGCTGTCAAGCCTTGTACAAATTTAATATATGCTACAACAACCTCTACATGCCATCTTATAAGCTGTTATAAACTTCTAAACATGATATACATCAACTAGCACGTGTTCAAGCCATAATATACTAAGTTCTTGTATCTTTCTAGCATTGTTCAACAACACAAACGACAAGACTTGCTGCTAAACCCGTGTCCTCACTTGCTACACATCTAGCTTGAGCTATCCTTGTCTCTTCTGACTAGCTCCTGCCCCACCTATTGCCATGCACACATACAAAACAAAGCAATAGCCGGATAACTCCGGTGAGAATAAAATCCCAGTATAAACAACATAAAGCACGAGATAATAAACGTGAATGCAATGCAAATGGAAAAGGAAGGCTATCAAGCTGATATCAATAAAACTTAGTTCTTTGGGATCCCGAGGAATAAAATAACTATCAAACCACCGACACTCCCATTCGAGGCGGCATCAAGTATTTTAGTCCTCTGACTTTGGTACGATTATAGAGAGTCTTCTGGCTCTGAAAGCGAAGGCTGCAATCCATGCCACTCAACTATAATCCACCAAACGTCAATGCACTCTAGGCTTTTAATCCTCTGTACTTTTAGGCTGGAGTTCAAGATGAATGTAACATAAGTTGTATGCATTAAAAGCTATAAAACACATCTTGAACAACTAAGCATATAAGCAAGCAAAGAAATACAAACAAGTAATCACATAAGAAACATAAATAAGCAAGTATGTGATTGACATGGGAATACTTGAAATGAAAGCTATTTCAAGCGTTCTATCCCATCTGGATTCGCTGTCATTTATACCTTTCTATGTCACGTCTGAAAGTACTTCAAATCTGCAAGTACATTAATGAAAATTCATATCAAAAGGTTGCTCCACTTCTCAACTCAATCTCAAGTGCAAATGCTAGCAAACCTTGCTTCAAATCCTTCTCGGTTTGACTCGGAGATCTCGAGTTCGACAACTTCGATAGAAATCTGATAAATTACATATCGAATAACTAACAAGATCAGATGCCATTCAAACCATGCTTCGTTCAATCAACAATATCAAAGTCTTGACATTTTGCAAATCGACGGCATAACGGCTAAAACCGGCAATCCAAACAATATCCAAATCAATCCAACAATCCAGATAACTTATAATCTCTAACATATCATCTCATTACCATAAAAATCAGTATCAATCAAACATGGTAGTGTTCGAATTATTCTTCCCAAATTCATATAAAATCCGAACGACAGTCTTTTTCCGAACCGTCTGCGAATACACGATCGGTACAGCTGATATACGCATATATGATAAAATCATAATTTTCCATCTTTCACATAAAAATAAAATCTGAGATATGTGAATAAAACATGTACCAAATCGAAGGTCTCGGAGCTGTGATCGCAGATATATATTTATCTGGAATTTCTGATAACCAGAACGCAAGTTATCGAAGCTTGAACGGGACGAAAATGGAGTTCTTGAAGGTTTGGACGATTCCTCTGTTTCTTTTCCTTTCCAAAATATGATATGCACGTGTATTCAGCTTAATTCAAGTGGAAATTGAGATATATATATCATATTTGCAGTTTAGTCCCTGAACTTTTGACTATTTGCAATTCAGTCCCCGGAAAAGCGATTTAATTCAATTTCAATCCTTTCCAATTTAAGAATATTATAATTTAATTCTAAACTCTAAATATTCACAAATTAAATATTTTCGGATTAAAATTAAATAATCCCGGGCCTTACATTTCTCCCCCACTAAGACATGAGTTCGTCCTCGAAATCACAAGCAAGCTGTATAGACAATCTGTATACACATAAGATAATGAAATAGCATAAAACAAAATAAGAACTCACATCAATGAAACAACTCTGGAAATCTCTGTCTCATGTCTGACTCAGTCTCCCAAGTCGCTTCTTCGATGCTATGTCGACTCCACTGAACTTTTACTAGCTGAATTATTTTGTTTCTGAGCTGTTTGTCTTTGCGATCAAGAATCTGAATAGGCTGCTCAAAATAACTAAGAGTCTCGTCAAGTTCAGCTTCATCAGACTGAAGAATATGGGAAGGATCAGGCTGATACTTCCGCAGCATAGAGACATGGAATACGTCATGAATACCAGACAAAGATGGAGGAAGAGCAAGTCAATAAGCAAGATCGCCTATCTTCTCGATAATCTCATATGGACCGATAAAACGTGGAGATAACTTTCCTCTCTTTCCAAATCTGACCATACCTCTAAACGGAGAAATCTTCAAGAAAGCTCTGTCTCCCTGATCAAAAGATAGAGGTCGTCGTCTGATATTTGCATACTTTGCTTGTCTATCCTGAGCTGTTTTCATTCTTTTCTGAATAAGCTTTACTTTCTCTGTCATTTCTCGGATCATATCAGGCCCAACATCAGGAACATCTGAGATATCATCCCAGTACAACGGTGATCTGCATTTATTTCCGTACAATGCTTCAAAAGGAGTCATCTCAATGCTCGTCTGATAGCTGTTATTATAAGAAAATTCTGCAAGTGGTAATGAATCTTGCCAACTAGTACCAAAATCTAGTACTACAGCTCTCAACATATCCTCAAGTGTCTGGATAGTCCGCTCTGACTGTCCGTCTGTTTGAGGATGATAAGCTGTACTCAGATGCAATTGAGTACCAAGAGCTTGTTGCAAGCTATGCCAAAAGTGTGATGTAAATCTAGGGTCTCGATCTGAAACAATAAATTTAGGCACACCATGTAATCTTACCACTTCTCTGACGTAGATTTCTGCCATCTGATCATGTCTGTACGTCATTCTGTACGGAATAAAACATGCTGATTTCGTCAAACGATCAATAATCATCCAAATGGCATCGCACCCTCTGGATGAACGTGGTAGCTGTGTAACGAAATCCATGGAAATGTGATCCCATTTCCATTCTGGAACTGATAGACTCTGCAATAGACCACCTGGTTTCTTTCTTTTTGCTTTTACCTGTTGGCAATTCAAACATCTGGCTACAAATTCAGTCACATCTGACTTCATTTGTTTCCACCAATACTGCATTTTCAAATCATTATACATTTTTCTGCCACCAGGATGAATACTGAATCGACTACTGTGAGCCTCTTTCAAGATTTGTTGTTTCAAAGCTGAAACATCTGGAACAACAAGTCTGTTATTCGCATATAACACATTATCAGCACTGACCTGATATTCAGATTGATGTCCAGATCTGACCATAGCAATTGAATTCTGAATATTCTGATCCTCTTTCTGTGCTTCTTTGATTCGTATCAAAAGTTCTGGCTCAGCTCGTATAGCACAAACACAGATAGGGTGCATATCTGTTGCAAATATTAATCCAGAAAGACAACAATCTTCCACCATTTGAGATACACCTATCGTAGACAAGGATAAAAAACATACCTTTCTACTTAAGGCGTCCGCAGCTGCATTAGATTTTCCTGGATAATATTTAATCTCGCAATCGAAATCTTTCAATAAATCAAGCCATCTACGCTGTCTCATATTCAATTCTGATTGCGAAAATAGATATTTCAAACTTTTGTGATCTGAAAAGATTTCAAACTTCTCACCATAAAGATAATGTCGCCATATCTTCAATGCAAAGACAATAGCGGCAAGCTCCAGATCATGGATAGGATATCGAGTCTCGTGTGGCTTTAACTGTCTCGAAGCATAAGCGATAACATGACCTCTCTGCATAAGCACACAACCCAGACCCTTGTGAGAAGCATCACAATATACAACAAAATCACCTGTACCTGATGGAATCGTCAAGACAGGTGCACTTGTAAGCCTTTTCTTCAACTCCAAGAAACTAGTTTCACAGGCTTCAGTCCAGACATACGGCTTATTCTTCTAAGTCAGTTGCGTAATAGGCTTCGCAATGCTGGAAAAATCTCTGATAAAACGTCTATAATAACCTGCCAAGCCCATAAAACTCCGTATGTCTGGCACTGATGTAGGTCTAGGCCAATTCAATACAGCCTCGACCTTGCTTGAATCCATTGAAATCCCATCACCTGAAATAATATGCCCAAGAAACACAACTTTCTGCAACCAAAATTCACATTTCGATAACTTAGCATATAATTTCTCATTTCTCAAAGTCTATAAAATGAGTCGGAGATGTTCAGCATGCTCATGTACATTCTTGGAATAGATCAAGATATCATCGATAAAAATAATGACAAAGTCATCCAAATATTTCTGAAATACCCGATTCATCAATCCCATAAATAATGCAGGAGCATTGGTTAAACCAAAAGGCATGACGATAAATTCATAATGTCCATACCTTGTTCTAAAAGCAGTTTTAGGAATATCTTCATCTCGTACTCTCAGTTGATGATATCCAGATCGCAAATCAATCTTCGAATAGATAGCTGAACCCTGTAGCTGATCAAACAAATAATCTATTCTAGGCAGTGGATATTTATTCTTGATGGTTACCTTATTCAGTTGCCGATAATCAATGCATAAGCGCATGGAACCATCTTTCTTTCGTACAAACAGTACCGGAGCGCCCCAAGGTGAAACACTCGGTTTAATGTACCCCTTGGCTAACAAATCTTCCAATTGATCCTTCAACTCCTTCAATTCAATAGGTGCCATTCTGTAAGGAGCTTTGGATATTGGTTGTGTACCTGGTATTAAATCAATGCTGAAATCTATATCTCGTACTGGAGGTAACCCAGGAATTTCATCAGAAAATATATCAGCAAATTCATGCACAACTGGAATATCTGTTACTGCTGGACTGGATTTCAATACATCGACTGCATAAATCAGAAATCCTTTCGCCCCTCTCTGCAATAAACGGGTCATAGATAACACAGATATCAAAGGAATCTTGGCTCGAGAACCCTTACCGTAGAATTTCCATTCAGATGCCATTTCTGGTCTAAATCGAACCACTTTCTGGAAACAATCTACAGTTGCTCTGTACTTGGTTAACATGTCGATACCAACAATACAATCAAAATCTGATAATCCAAGTACTATACAATCTATATTAATCACATTCCCGTCATATTGCAACGCACAATTTCGAATCATTCGAACAGATATAATACCTTCACCCAACGGTGATGAAATAGAAACAACAGTAGGCAATGGCTCAGAAGATAAAGAATGCATCATAACAAATTTTTCAGAGATGAATGTATGAGATGCACCTGTATCTATCAAAACATAGGTAGGATAACCATAAATAAAGCAGTTACCTGCTATGACATCGTCAGGTGCCGCCTGTGCCTGTTCCTCAGTAAGTGCAAAAACTCGAGCCTGTTGTCTAGGAGGTTGAGTCACAGTCTGGCTTCCTCCTCCTCTGGTCTGTTGCTGAGGTTGCTGAGGCTGAAATGAATGCACTGATTGCCTTTCGGCCTGAGGTATTGGTCGAGAAGAACTTTCACCTATAGCTCTTTGAGGACATACCTTGGCATAGTGACCAGGTTGACGACAAATATTGCAATTACCTGTCACACCCTTGCACTGATCACTTGAATGTTTTCCACCACACTTAAAACAGAATGCTCCTGATTCACCAGTTCTCTGACCTGCCCCAAACTGTCTCTGTCCACTAGAACTTGAAGAACTACTACCTGGCTTCTTAAATTGCTTTCCCTTTGGCTTGAATCTAGAATCCTTTCTGCCACTGCTTCCTCCCTCAAATCTGGGAGATGTTTGCTGAAACTGTGGCGGATTCTGTGGACTGAAAGCTGATACAGGCTGGGGAAATGGCTGTGGAATGAACGGTGTTCCTCTTTGTCGCAAAATACCTGCTTCGGCTCCCTTAGCTTTTTTCAAGGCATCAGCAAAAGTATTTGGTCGTCCACTGTTCACCAAGGTAAACACATCTGGATTAAGGCCATTGATAAACTGATCCGCCATTGCTTCATCAGTAGCTGCTATATGTGGTGCAAACTTCAAAAGACTTGAAAATTTGGCCACATATTCCTCGATATTCAAATTACCTTGCCTTAGATTGGCAAATTCAGCACCCTTATCCTTCCTGTAGGAGACTGGAAAGAAACGTTGATAGAACTCAGTTTTAAATACAGTCCAGTTGATATCGTACCTCGTTGTTCCAATGCCCGTTTGGTAGTAATCCACCAACTTTTGGCAACTTCATGAAGTTGATGTATTACCAGTCGGATACGACGATCATCTGTATAGTCAAGTGATTCAAATAGTTGTTCTATATCTTCAAGCCAATTTTCACAATCAACTGAGTTTTCTGTTCCTTTCAGTTTTGGCGGTTTGAATGACTGAAATCGCTTTAACAAAGTCTCCATTGGAGTAGCAGTAGGATCCAACGGGTCAGTAGATGTACTACCCTGTGCAGTCTGAGTTTCAACAATTGGCGGTGGTACTTGTACTGGTTCAGCTGGAGGAACCACTAATGGCTGTCTAATGACCGGTGCTTTACGGGGAGGCATATCTGATTGTCAAACAGATTAGTGCATAAACAATATAATATGCAGAAATTTATTCCATCCTTCTCTGATAAGCATTCTCATGCATTCTCATGAGAATTCAGGTTCTGACTGAGGATATTCTGGAATACAATTGCATATATATAGCATGCAGTAGAAATAAAAGCACATAATCATGCAATCACATAATTATTGCTATATATAAAGCATGCTAGCAGATAATGCACATAATCAGATATAACATGTACTCTCATGCAATATTAAACAATCAGACAGACTCAAACTACCCCGCTCATCAACTTCTATCTAAATCCAGAAACTTATGCTCTGATACCACCTATTGTGGGGACCCGGGTTGCTAATCTTATCTTAGGACAATTTATTTTAGTTAACAATTAAACAAGTACTTAAAAGAATTAAAGAAACAAGAGCTAAATTTTTTTTTTTTTAAAAGATAGGAGGTCTCGCTCGATCGGTAAAACTTTGCCGATCGAGCGAGCACAAGTGCTCAAGCTCTCTGTTTCAGAATTCCATGCCTCGCTCGATCGGTATATTTTTACCGATCGAGCGAGCACATTGCTCGATTCCTCTGTTTTGCCAAAATATGGCCTCGCTCGATCGGTGCATTTCTACCGATCGAGCGAGCACAGGTTTCAGCAACTTCTGCTGTCAAATTCTGCTGTCAAGCCTTGTACAAATTTAATATATGCTACAACAACCACTACATGCCATCTTATAAGCTGTTATAAACTTCTAAACATGATATACATCAACTAGCACGTGTTCAAGCCATAATATACAAAGTTCTTGTATCTTTCTAGCATTGTTCAACAACACAAACGACAAGACTTGCTGCTAAACCCGTGTCCTCACTTGCTACACATCTAGCTTGAGCTATCCTTGTCTCTTCTGACTAGCTCCTGCCCCACCTATTGCCATGCATACATACAAAACAAAGCAATAGCCGGATAACTCCGGTGAGAATAAAATCCCAGTATAAACAACATAAATCACGAGATAATAAACGTGAATGCAATGCAAATGGCAAAGGAAGGCTATCAAGCTGATATCAATAAAACTTAGTTCTTTGGGATCCCGAGGAATAAAATAACTATCAAACCACCGACACTCCCATTCGAGGAGGCATCAAGTATTTTAGTCCTCTGACTTTGGTACGATTATAGAGAGTCTTCTGGCTCTGAAAGCGAAGGATGCAATCCATGCCACTCAACTATAATCCACCAAACGTCAATGCACTCTAGGCTTTTAACCCTCTGTGCTTTTAGGCTGGAGTTCAAGATGAATGTAACATAAGTTGTATGCATTAAAAGCTATAAAACACATCTTGAACAACTAAGCATATAAGCAAGCAAAGCAATACAAACAAGTAATCACATAAGAAACATAAATAAGCAAGTATGTGATTGACATGAGAATACTTGAAATGAAAGCTATTTCAAGCATTCTATCCCATCTGGATTCGCTGCCATTTATACCTTTCTATGTCACGTCTGAAAGTACTTCAAATCTGCAAGTACATCAATGAAAATTCATATCAAAAGGTTGCTCCACTTCTCAACTCAATCTCAAGTGCAAATGCTAGCAAACCTTGCTTCAAATCCTTCTCGGTTTGACTCGGAGATCTCGAGTTCGGCAACTTCGATAGAAAACTGATAAATTACATATCGAATAACTAACAAGATCAGATGCCATTCAAACCATGCTTCGTTCAATCAACAATATCAAAGTCTTGACATTTTGCAAATCGACGGCATAACGGCTAAAACCGGCAATCCAAACAATATCCAAATCAATCCAACAATCCAGATAACTTATAATCTCTAACATATCATCTCATTACCATAAAAATCAGTATCAAACAAACATGGTAGTGTTCGAATTATTCTTCCCAAATTCATATAAAATCCGAACGACAGTCTTTTTCCAAACCGTCTGCGAATACACGATCGGTACAGCTGATATACGCATATATGATAAAATCATAATTTTCCATCTTTCACATAAAAATAAAATCTGAGATATGTGAATAAAACATGTACCAAATCGAAGGTCTCGGAGCTGTGATCGCAGATATATATTTATCTGGAATTTCTGATAACCGGAACGCAAGTTATCGAAGCTTGAACGGGACGAAAATGGAGTTTTTGAAGGTTTGGACGATTCCTCTGTTTCTTTTCCTTTCCAAAATCTGATATGCACGTGTATTCAGCTTAATTCAAGTGTAAATTGAGATATATATCATATTTGCAGTTTAGTCCCTGAACTTTTGACTATTTGCAATTCAGTTCCCGGAAAAGCGATTTAATTCAATTTCAATCCTTTCCAATTTAAGAATATTAGAATTTAATTCTAAACTCTAAATATTCCCAAATTAAATATTCTCGGATTAAAATTAAATAATCCCGGGCCTTACACTAACTATCCAGTGCATGATCTCGAGTTGGCCGCCATTGTATTTGCGCTCAAGATTTGGAGGCATTATCTTTATGGCGAGAAATTTGAGATATTCACGGATCACAATAGTTTGAAGTATTTATTCACTCAGGCGGAGTTGAATATGTGACAAAGACGCTGGATGGATCTTCTGAAGGATTATGATTGTGAAATCAAATATCATCCAGGTTCTGTTAATCTTACTGCTGATGCCTTAAGTCGGCAGGTGAGACTTTCTGCACTTCAGACTAATGAAATATCTCATATGATTCAAGAGTGCTGTTCATTGAGTTTTACGCTCAAGCACAAGAAAGGGAGGAATGAGATTCGGTTGTATACTATTCTATCTGAGCCAACATTGTATTCTCGGATAAGAGATGCTCAGATATCTGATGTTAAGACTCAGCGTTTGACACGTCTGGCCATTGGAGTTAATACATCTGGATTCCATTTTCAGGCAGATGGTTTATTGTGCCTATCTAATCGAGTGGTTGTACCTAATGTTGCGGAGCTCAGGAACGATATTCTTTCTCAAGCTCACAGGAATCGATTATCAGTTCATCCTGGTAGCATGAAAATGTATAAGGACTTGCGAACTAGATTCTGGTGGAAAGGGATGAAGCGAAGTGTGTATCAATTTGTTTCAAGATGTTTGGTTTGTCAACAGGTCAAGGCTGAACATCGATGACCAGGTGGATTACTGCAGAATCTTGAGATTTCCGAATGAAAGTGGGAGCACATAACTATGGATTTTGTCACCCACTTACCTATGACATCACGTCAGTGTGATGATATCTGGGTCGTTGTTGACCGTTTGACAAAATCAGCACACTTTATTCCTTATAACCGGGAGTATTCTTATGATCGCATGGTACGTTTATACATCCAGGAGATAGTGCGATTACATGGGATTCCAGTGAGCATAGTCAGTGATAGAGACCCGCGATTTACCTCATGTTTTTGGGGTAGTTTTCAGGAGGCGTTGGGTACCACTCTGAGTTTGAGCACTGCATATCATCGGGAGACTGACGGGCAGTCAGAGCGGACGATTCGTACGCTGGAGGATATGCTACGTTCTTCTGTCATGGATTTTGGCTTATCTTGGCAGGATCAGTTACCTTTGATCGAATTTGCCTACAATAATAGTTATCATCGTAGTATTGATATGGCACCTTTCGAGGCATTGTACGGTTGACGGTGTCGTACTCCGTTATTCTGGGATGAAGTCGGGGAACGACAAGTCGAGGGTCCTGAATTGGTGCAGCAGATTGTAGACAAGGTAGATTTGATCAAGCATAGGATCAAAGTTGCTCAAGATAGACAAGCCAGTTATGCTAATATTCGCCGCAGGACACTTCAGTTTGAGCCTGGTGAATATGTGTTCCTTCGAGTATCACCTTTCAGGAAGGTGATGAGATTCGGCGAGAAAGGCAAGTTGTCTCCTTGTTTTATTGGGCCTTTCCAGATACTGGAGAAGATCGGAGATGTTGCATATCGTTTGGCTTTACCGCCAAATCTTTCCAGTATACATAATGTTTTTCATGTGTCGTTACTTTGACAGTATATAGCTGATGAATCTCATGTGATTCAGTCTACTGATATTCAGCTAGAGCCAGATCTGTCTTTTGTTGAACGACCAATCTGTATCCTAGACAGGAAGGAGAAAGTTCTTCGGAACAAGACTATACCACTTGTGATGGTACAGTGGCAGCGCCGAGGCGTTGAAGAAGCAACTTGGGAAACTGAAAGTCGTATGCAAGCAAAATATCCTGAGTTGTTTACTTTGTACTTTTGATTTACCATGTAAGATGTAATTACAGTTGTTGTAATAAAACATGGTTTGATGTTTCATATTATTATCTTGATTTTGTCTTTAGATGTTATTTCGCAGACGAAATATCTAAAGGTGGGGAGAATGTAGTAACCCTGATTCCATTTTAAGATAATAATATGTTAAACATGATTAAGGGTTGGTAATTAATCAATTTCGGAGTATTATTGGACTTCGGAAGAGAATATGGGCTTTTGACTTTGGGCCGGATCGGAAGCTCCGAACCCAGATCGGAAGTTCCGATCCTAGCCACATGGGAAGCTCATCGGAAGCACAGAGATCGGAAGCTCCGATCCTGGAACGGAAGTTCCGACCTCCAGCTGCCAGCTATGTTCGATGACTCAGCCGCGAGTTTTGACCAGTGTTGAACGTAGAGCAGATCGGAAGCTCCGATCGCCCGATCGGAAGTTCCGATCCTGGCGTGTCCTGCATGCACGCAATGAGCTGGATCGGAAGCTCCGATCCTGAAATAGGAATTTCCGATCCTGGCCGGGAATTTTGCCTATAAATAGGACTCGTTCGATTTTATTTTGAAATACGAATTCCCGAGTTTCCTTCTACAGTTATATAGTGTGAGATATACACTTGAGGGCCCTATCGGTTATAATAGAGGATCTGGAATAACCAAGGTGTGGTTATAGTCATCCGGGACTAGCGACTTCAAAGGGCTAACTACGGACGAAGGTATGGTCCGGGAATCTATTTAAGTTTTGGGAGTACTTATTAGCTTAGTTAAGGCTTATAGAATTTATGTAGTGATACGGTAAACTTTTGAATATAGGCTTGGAACCTAGGATCCTATTATACTTGAACTAGCCTAGAGGTACGTACACATTGACTGAGATTGCCAGCGAGTATATATGTTTATATGTTGCATTTATTTGGCATTATTATATGGCATGATATATGATTTACTGCTTTTTATATTCATATGTCATGTGCATATACACGTTGAGCCTATACCTTGTTATACCTGACTATAGAGCCGCTCAGCTCTATACTCGATAGTCTGTCACTGAGAGTACCGCGACGGCGGGGGCATTTATGTCTGTCTACTCTGGTGTACTAGACGAGTGTGGTTGCACCTAGAGGTTGATCCGTGCGGTGGCAGCACTCATGTGGCGCCGGTTCTGAGCATGATTTTCAGATGACCCTGTACCAGTAATCATATTGCATGTATTATATACATATGTTTACTCATGTCTATGTACTGGGCATTAGCGCTCACGTCCTAGTTGTTATCTTGGACACCCTATTCCATGGAGCAGGTCGCAGGATGGACGGAGCTGGTAGTTCAAGGCAGGACTAGGGAGCAGGAGCCTTGAGGATTTTATTATACAGCAGGATCTGATATAGCTGTATAATGTTTACTGTTTAAGATTTCGATTTGGTTGTATCACTACAGATTTAAGCCTGGATTATGTTACTAAGCTGATATGTAAATTATGGTTTTGTTTCCGCACATTTTTACTCTGTTAAGTATTTTTCTGTATTAAGATTAATGCATGCTATTAGTTGCCAGTTAGTAGGTGATTCCAAGCAGGGTCACTACAAGGAGTATGCTTATATGAATAAGATTCCTTATGCCTCTGCTGTCGGAAGCCTCATGTATGCAATGGTGTGCACCAGACCAGACATAGCACATGCAGTGGGAGTTGTGAGCAGGTTTATGAGCAATCCGAGAAAACAACACTGGGAAGCAGTGAAGTGGATTCTCAGATACTTGAAAGGTACTACTGGTTTATCTCTATGCTTCAGGAGGACTAATCAGGACTTACAAGGATATGTCGATGCCGACATGGGTGGTGACTTAGATGGCAGAAAGAGTACTACTGGATATGTGTTCACATTGGGTGGTATGGCAGTAAGTTGGGTGTCCAAGTTGCAAAAGATTGTTGCACTTTCAACTACTGAAGCTGAGTATGTTGCAGTCACGGAAGCGAGCAAAGAGATGATTTGGTTGAGATCATTCTTTGAAGAGTTGGGTCAGAAGCTTGAGGATAGCACATTACACTGTGACAGTCAGAGTGCTATTCATTTGACAAAGAATCCTATTTATCATGCTAGGACGAAGCATATACAGGTTCGGTACCATTTTATCAGATCAGTTTTGGAATATGGAATCTTGATGCTTGAGAAGATTCCTGGAAGTAAAAATCCAGCTGATATGTTCACAAAGGCGGTGACCACTGACAAACTGGAGTTGTGTTCGACTTCAGTTGGATTGCAAGAATAAGCAAGGAGGGATGAGTTGCTGCATTGACTGTGTGAAGCCATGATTGAAATAAGTCTTCAAGTGGGAGAATTGTTAAAGGTGAGGCCCATTAAAGAATCCCACATCGGAAGTTTGAAGAAAGAAGAATGAAGGATCTACTATAAATAGAGCTCCCTTATTTCAGTTATTGTATCCCATTCTTCTCTTTTGTATTGACAGTAGAGAAGAAAATAAAGAGTAAAAAAAAAGAGTTGTTTTTTTTTTAGGTGATCTCTTGTGTGAGTTAGAGAAATATTTTCTCGGTAATACTCAAGGCTTAGGTGTTGAGAGATATAGTGTTTTGTATACACTTGTAATATTTCTCCGATAATAATGATTTGCAGCAGCTCCGTGGACGTAGCTTATATTGGGTGAACCACGTAAATCTTTGGTGTCCTTATTGATTATTTTATTCCGTAATTTCTATTATCGTGATGTTCGCTTCGGTATAATGCACAACAAATCAATCATGAACAACAAAGATTTATTATTTGGCAAATTTGGTGCTACATAAGGGTGTCATAATTAAATTGCAAATGGTAGATATTATTGTCAATGATATATTCACATGAAATGCACACTTAAATTTAAAAATAGGCCATCATACCAATTTCAATACAAATCTATCCACATCAACTTCAATGCCAAATTAAAAAGATGCATCCATATCAAAATTAATAAAATTCGATAATGAGGCCAAAAAATATTAAAAATTAGTATGTAATCCACAAAAAGATAGGAATGAAAATTCGTACAATGACATCTGCTAACAAATTTTTTTAAAAAACAATTAAAGTCTTCTTATGAATATTTTATCAAACATGTCAAAAGCACTTTTTTTACTAATAATTACAATCTTTATAAGGCTAAATATAATATTCGAACATCAATTTGAAAAAAAATTTGTAACAGTATACTCTGGAAAAAAAAATTAGCATCTCACCCTGCCAAATCATGTGAAGATTACACCCTGAAAGCAGCATAACAAATCAACAGTCTAACCAATTTGGGTCGTCACCCACTCCAAAAATTCTGCACTATAGCATACATGTTCTTGTCTTTTCCTTTTCACCAATCACCATGTACGGCTACCCTATAATCATCAAAACCATTCTCAGCATATAGTTTAAAAGAAATTGATGGGAAGGGTTAAAGAAAGAAACCTAGAAGTGGAAAAAATGATGGGAAATGAATATGAGATAACTGCTTAGCATAATGAAAGGGAGGAGACGAACGTGATAAAGTGATTAGAGCAGATTTTAAGAGGTTCGAGTAGTTGTGGTCCGCCTGGACATTATTCATAAAGTTACCAAATTTTGAATCTCCATGAAGGTTACACGACATACAATATTATGAGGGGCAAAAGTGGAAAAATAATTTGATGTGTCACCAACGTACCAAAACGGTTTGTATGTATAGATATTGGACGAAACTCATATAGACAAAGTTCATTTGAAAAAACCCTTCTTGCCGATAGAAGTTAAGGAACCCAAAATCTCCATCTCCATTCACCAAAAGTAACATAGAAAACAGAATAAATACTCCGACCCCTCTTTTCCTTCTGTTTAGCCTTGTTAAGCATTGTATATATCTATTCATCCTTACTTTAAGATGCATACCACAAAAATATCAGCGATCACAATTTCTACCTAGAAATCCAAATATCACAAAATCAAGCGTAACTCTTATAACAATTCCAACTAACATCTGTTTTTCCAAAACCACAGTTCAAAATTCTAATACACAGAACCAAACAACAAATAATTCCTTTGAATCAAGTACAAAAATGATGTTCCGTTCAGACGCATACATATGTACAATTTTGTACCTGTCAAAGGGTTTGTCTTTCGCCATTGGGTTTCCATGATTTAGAGGTTTATCAACCTAGAACAGAACTTTGAAAGATGTTCACCTGGAAAATAAGTTCAAATGTAACTAGATTATACAATGATGAAAATAAAGTTCTTTGGTAGTATGTTGAAGAAAATTGCTTGTTTGAACTCGATGTCGTCTAGCACTTTCAACTTTGGCTGGCCTAAGGTGATAGATAATAGCCGAAGATGGGGCTTTGATGCGTTGTGATCGTAGGTATAAAATATCACACATAGAATTAAGCTCAATCGAAGAGTCAAAAATCACATTACTCCAAACTTGTTTAAAATCTCGTTGAACAAAATGATACTAATGTATACAGGAACGTCTGAACTTCTTCTTACATGCAACTTGAAATTATAAAATATGCAATCTCAAAATAATAACGCATTTAAAACACAATTCGATCCTAAAAATAACATGCTAAAACATTAATTCAAATAAGTATGCATAAAGTATTACAATGCATAAATTTTATAATATATATATATATGATTTTGGAGACATGAGTGGACATGAATTTTTTTTTTTGTATGTCAATGATTACATTTTCATTCAGAAAAAATATTGCAACTTGCAAGGAAAATAAGATCATCAATCAAAAAGTCAATAAAAAAATAAAAAATAATTATAATACAAAATAAAAAAGAACGAAAAATTAATATATAAAAATCACGTGACTAAATGAAAAATTATCAATCACGTACTGAGCCAATTTTGATGTTAAGAAAAGCCGAAAATTTATTATTCATGATTTAAAAAATTATGAAATTATTGACTACCAAAAACTCCAAAATCTCAAATTTTAAAATCACTTTAAACGTATTAAAAATAGAGCAAAATAATTTACATTGAAGACAAGTAAAATAAGAACTTTAAAAAAATTTAAAAAAAAATTCACGTGATTTTTACAATAAAAATATTTTAATTTTTCAAAAAAACAAAAAAAAAATTATAATAGGGTTTTAAATAAATATTAATTTTACAAATAAAAATTATAAAATAATTTTAAGTAAAATGAGTAAAAATAGTAATAAAAGAATAATAATAAAAAAAGGTTGAATTCAAGGGGGTCACGAGGAATCGTAAACGGTTCTTTCCTATAGACTAGGGAGGCGGAACCAATAGACCGAATGCATTAATGTTGACTAATGTGGGCCAAAATTATATATACCTAAAATAGAAAAATTATACTATATATATACTACTAAATTTTTCAAAAATTTTTGGGGGGGCCGTGGCCTTCCTTCGCCCTACAGTAAATCCGCCCTTGTGTCCTTGTATATCCCAACATTATCACCTCTACCAATGCGCCACCTAACTCCTTTTTCAATGAGATCACGACTTTATAATAACGACCTCAATATATAAGAAGGATTATTACCCAATGAAGCAGACAAAATATTCCGACGTCTAAAATATTTACCTTTTAAGAACCCGTGCAACCAGGGATTGTGGCTCCTCTATAATTCTCCAAATTTGCTTAGCCAAAAGAGATTTGTTAAAAGGAACCAATTTACGAAACACCATACCCCCCATGCATTTTGGTTTACATAACTCCCTCCAAGCCTTCCAGTGCATTCTGGTTTTACCCCCCTCAAAGCCTCACCAATAATTAGAGCATTCTCTTTCTATCTCATCACAAATTGAAGTAGGAATCCGAAAACACGACATAGCATATGTCGGAATTGATCGTAATTTCAAGTGTGTGTGACAGCTGGGAGAGGCTTGTTGGAGCCACTTTAAAAAGAGAGCATCTGAGAGAGATTGGACTCTGCCCCAGCATAAGCTCCTCCATTATTTCTTCTTATTTCACTCAAGATGTTTATAGTATTATTTTTTTTGTTTTAATTAGGTTTCTTTTGACTTAAATATAATTGGGTGTTGTTTCTTTCTGCGCTTTAAATTAAAAGATCGGCTGTAGATGTTGGCTCACCAATGTGTGGATATGCATTAACCAAGAGGATACACCAGAATGTCCAGGGAGTTGCTGCAGGTGATCAAGACTCATTGGTTTGTTGGTAACTGCTTATAACTGACGGATAAGCAGTGTACCAGCTGGAATAATGTAGCAACTTCGGTTGGCTCAAGATATATAGGGTGATAGACTATTTTGAGATAGATATATAGACTCGGCTGTATTGTTTCTCTCTACACTTTGGAATTGAGTTGTAAAATGCATTCTCTATAACTCTGTAAACTTGTTCTTGGTTATAGTGAAAGATCTCTATGAAGGTCAAGAAGTGGATGTAGGATTTATCCGAACCACTATAAACTCTTGGTGTTGATTGTGTTCTTCTCATGGTGTTTATTATTCTTGCATGTGTGATCAAATATCGAGTGTGATTCTTGTAAACAAAGAGTGATTGTGTGCCGTGAATCACAACAAACTGGTATCAAAGCCATTGGTTACGATCATCAATGGGTTCAACAAAGTTTGATATAGAGAAATTCACCGGGAAAAACAATTTCGGATTGTGGCGCTTGAAAATGAGAGCCCTACTGGTTCAACAAGGCACGGATGAGGCACTTCTTGGGGAAGAAAGGATGGCAGATTCTCTAAAAGAACCAGAGAAGAAAACCATTTTGGCAAAAGCCCACAGTGCACTTATCTTGAGTCTTGGAGATAGAGTTCTGAGGGAAGTTTCGAAGGAGACAAGTGTTGCTGCGATTTGGATCAAGCTGGAGAGTTTGTACATGAAAAAGTCCTTGGCAAATCGTCTCTTCTTGAAACAGAGACTATATACCTTCAAGATGCCAATGGGAAAGGAAATCGAAGATCATGTAGATGACTTTAACATGATCATCTTAGATCTGGAGAACATTGATATCAAAATCGAGGATGAAGATCAGGCACTTCTCTTGTTACGATCTCTTCCAGACTCTTATGAACAATTAAGGGATACAATGATATATGGAAGAGAGGCTCTAACACTTGAAGAGGTACATGCTGCGCTAATGTCGAAAGAACTCAATAAGAAATCAGAGTTGGTGAATGGAAATTCAACAGAGGGCCTATTTGTAAGGGGCCGCACTGAAAAGAGAGATTACAAAAACAAGGATAGGCCTCGGTTCAGGTCTAAGTCAAGAACCAAAAGGAAGTGTTTTCTTTGTCACAAAGAGGGACACTTCAAGAGGGAATGTCCAGAACTCAAGAGAAAGAACAAGGACAAAGAAGTAGAATCTGGAGATGTTGCAATTGCAACAGATGGTTATGAAAGTGCAGATGTTCTTTCAGTTACAACAGAGAAATCTGAGAAAGAATGGATTCTAGATTCAGGATGTTCTTTCCATATGAGCCCAAATAAACACTGGTTTTGTGACCTCATTAAAGGAGATGGTGGACAGGTTCTCATGGGAAACAATGTGGCTTGTAAAGTAGAAGGTGTAGGGTCAATCAAGCTCAAACTTGTAGATGGTACAGTGAAAGTCCTTACTAATGTAAGGTTTGTTCCAGGACTAAAGAGAAATTTAATCTCTTTAGGGATGCTTGATCAACAAGGATACACTTTCAAAGCCAAAGATGGACTGCTCACTATATCGAAAGGGGCTTTGGTGTTCATGAAAGGATTAAGGCATAATGGATTATACACTTTGCAAGGCACAACTCACCAAAATTCTAATGCTCTCTCAGTTTCACCTACTGATGACAGAACTAGACTCTGGCACTTGAGGCTAGGACATATAAGTGAAAGAGGATTGAGTGAGCTATGTAAGCAAGGAATTTTTGGAAATGATCAAATCAGTAAACTTGAGTTTTGCGAGCTCTGTGTACTGGGAAAACAAACAAGACTCAAGTTTAATAAAGCAATCCATAAAACTAAGGGCACACTTGATTATATCCCTTCAGATGTTTGGGGGCCATCAAGAACTGCCACACATGGTGGATCTAGATATTTCATAATATTCATAGACGATTACTCTCGAAGGGTGTGGCTATACTTTATGAAACACAAGAATGAGGCCCTAAGTAAATTCATAGAATGGAAATCCTTGGTTGAGAATCAAACCAGCAGGAGAATCAAGCGTCTTAAGAACTGATAATGGACTGGAATTATTGGATCATAAGTTTACTGATCTGTGCAAGAAGAATGGTATTGCTAGGCAACTCACGGTGAGGCATACTTGGTAGCGCTTATCGCGTACGCCCAAATTACCCGACTCAATCAGATAAACAAATTAATGTAGTAGTGTGAGTAGGGATCGTTTCCACGAGGAAAGGGAAATTTAAAAGTGTTCTTTAAAAGAAAAAGAGGGTTTTCAAGTTTGGATTAACTACTAAGAAATTTAAGCAACTAAAATTCACTGGCATGCAAAAATTAAATAAAGATTGGAGAAATTCAATAGGAGACTAGACTTGGTTTCGGTCAACTACACCCTTGATTTCATTCGATCGATCATCGATTATCTAAAAATCTTTAATCACGTTGAATATTCATCATTGGAAATTAAATTCCTGTTTTACCTTAATCTTAGTTAACTAGACACAAGCGTTCTAAGATAACCCTTATCAATGAATCAACCCAATACAAGCGATTAGATTTAAACTCACGATAACATGCAAACTAGTAAAACTGATAAATCTAGACAACTCATACACAAGCGGATGAATTTAGCCTAGTCAATTATTATCCCTACAATTTCTAACCTCACAAGCGGACGATTATTAATTGTAGTTGCTTCGCAAATCAGATAATTCGAACAATTACGTATTCAAACTCTAATTTAGCAGTAGATTATATATAAGAATTATCAGGTGATCAATCTAATAATCAAACATACAATCATGAAATAAATCAGAATAATACTTGATACTCAACAATAATCAAACTTTGTAAAACAAAAATCTCACGAGTAAATTAATCAAGGGCTTCGTTTTCCTTAACCAAGTATTAAAAACTAGCCAACACAATTCATGAAGAACAAAGTAAAAATTATAAGAAAAGGTGGAATTCTAGAATTCTTAGAAAAAACCTAAGCTTTGCAAGAGATTATAAAATCCGTCTCTCCCCCTCTCCCTGCGTTCTTCCCCCAATTCTCAATAATAAAACTCTATCTTGGTAACAAATCATCCAAAGATAAGCCTAGGAATTAAAACAAGAGTTTCCAAAACATAAAATTCTTCCAAAAATAAGTCTGTGCGACCGATGGGGCGCGCGCTCCATATAGTGGCGCGCGCTCTCAACCTCTACGCTCTTTCATTCCTCAGAATGGCGCGCGCGCTCATTGTTCCTGCGCGGGCGCTCAGTATCTACGCACTTTCTCCTCTTTTCTTCTCAGCAATGGTGCGGGCGCGCCACTCAGCAGGGCGGGCGCTCCTTGCTCTCGAATTTCTCCTTTTCTTCAAATCTTTAAGCCTTCAATTCTTGATCTTTTTTTCCCTCTTTTGCACTTATATCCATCAACTCGATTCCCACGCCTTGTTTCCTTCATATAACAAAAACAACAGAAAAGCGCATAAAATCGACCAATAAAACACAAGAGTCAAGCACAATACTAACAATATAAGCGCATAAAATGCACTTATCAAATTTCCCCAAACTTAAACTCTTGTTCGTCCCGAACAAAACCAAATTTCTAAAAAAGAAACTTACACAACACCCCAGAATCATCAAGAATTATCGTGTATCAATAACCTCAGCAATGAAATCTAAAATTTTTAAATCCAATCACATCACATCCTCCTAACATTGAAAAATTATTTAAGCAAGAAACATAGATCAACCTTATAGGCTTTTAGACTCCGCAACTCACGTTCACAACACTCTCCCCCAAACTCAACACAAACATCTATAGATCATGAGGACTTTCAAGGTAACTCGGGATCAACACAAAAGACATTCAATCAAAAACGCTCACAATCAAATTAGCTCAAGAAAGAATAAAGTGTGTGCGTGTTTTGATCAAAATGCATATTCATCAAAAATGTCAATCGACAATCCATAGGCTAAACTCTCACAATCTCTCTCCACTAGTATATTAGGCGACTGTGACTTTGTCCATAGGTCTTATTCAGCTTATAATGTACAACTGGGCTTATGGCTACAAACGAAGGAAAAAATTCAAAAAGGGAGTAAAATATGATTTTATCTCTTAAATCCACTCCTCTTCATTCACACGGCAAACTTTTTCATTCTTTTCAACTCCATTTTTTTTCTTTGCATTTTCGTCCCGCTTTTTTTTTTTCTTTTTCACAGTTTTCTCTTTTTTTTTTTTTTTTTTAGATTTCTCCACCCAACGTATTTCTTTCTTTCTCTTTTTTTTTTCTCTACTACTACACTTCTGTCGATTTTTCATTGAAATTCTCAACACACTATCCATTTAAGTATTCAAATCAAGAGTATAAAAATCAAACATGCAATTACTCCTTAAAGGTAGGAAATAATGTTTAAGCTGCAGGTAGTAATTGTAGGACCTTGAAATAATGCCGAATTGGGTTTTATCACACGTTTTCACGCATGCCATTCATTTTCAATTAGCTCAAAAGGGGTAATAGGGACATAATGTATTAAGGGTGGCTTGAAAGGCTCAATCGAATTAGAAAAATTGCCTATCTCATTCCTAAGTCACAGTATACCCGTATTGCGCCCCGAGGGATGTTCAAGCTAGTTCTAGATTAATCTCTCTCCACAATTAACTCATATGAATTCAACCAGTGCACAAAAAAAAAGAAATCACCAACAGTAAACGGTGATTTTGCACAACAAAAACTCAGCAAATGCACCTCTTGTGCTCATGTATATGTGATAGCTCAAAGGGCAACTATGGATAATGCATGAATAAATAAGTAAAGGCCCAATTGATCCAAACGACGCCTCAATACTTTCTATTTCTGTCTGTTTCAAATTCAGGGTCAAACGAAATTCACAGAGTATATAAGAGTTTCAAGTTCACTTGGTCGAAGTTTCAAAAAAAAATTTGTTTGTCAGGAGGCAGACATTCAAGGATTCAATTTCCCCATTAAAACAACTAAACATTGGTTATCTTACCATTGATCTCAAAAGTGATGCAACCCATACAACTCACACAAAAACCAATAATCAATAAATTAACAAACTAGACATGGACACACAAACACAACTGACGCTCAATTAAACAAAGCAAAACAAAGCAACACCTAACATCCTACGGAACTCCCCCCAAACTTAGGTACATACATTGTCCTCAATGATATGACAGTATAAAATAACAGAACCAGGACATGTACCTCGGGTGATGACCGTTAGTGGTCACCACCATCACCATCAGGATGTGGATCAGCAGGAGGGTCAGTCGGGCCAAACATCGGAGACCACTGTGGTCGTGGGGGCAGGAAGCTGGCACCATCAGGAAAGTAGTGTGGGAGAACAGCTACAGAGAGGTCCATCATGTAGTTCATAAAGATTCCAGACGTCTGCTGCATAGTGCGAATATCCTCTCTCTGCTTCTGCTGCTCCTGTCGTGATAGGCGCACCTCCTCCTCGAGTCTAGCCAATGGATCAGTCATAGAAGGATCCGACTGATGCTGGGGTGCCTGTGCTCGACGTCCTGCAGCTCTCTCGTCTCTCGCTTGCTGCACCGCTGGAGGTATCAAGCGGGTGTTACAGTCAAATGCAATGGCGGTGATGGGCTTCAAAATCTCCTCCATGGGTCTCCAGTCCACCCCGACCTCCTCACAAAGATCAGAAATAATGACAGGCAATGCAAGACCACCACTCATCTTGCCGCCTACTACGTGCAGAATAGTCTCTTGACAAATGAGTCCCAAATCAATGGAATTCCCCTCCACAATGCAATAGAGCAATAAAGCTCGATCCCGTGTAACCTCGTGCTCATGGTCGGTCGGCTTCAGATGAGCACAAATAAAATTATACCACAGATTGACCTCATATTGCAGCCCAGTCTTCTTTAACTTGGATGGCATACCATCTCGCCCATAGCGCCACTCAGCCCCCGGTCAACAGATGCGACGAATAACAGCGTCGTAATCAGTGTCACTGTTTTTGAATTCTTGATATTCGTCGTGATACACCGGAGGAATCTTAAAGAGAGTATTGATGGTGTGGGAGTCGAATGGAACCATTTTCCCACGCACGAGTACCTTCAACTGAACATGTTTCACCTTGAGGTTGGCGTAGAACTCTCTAACCAAAGGAACAACTGCGTCTTGAGGTTGCTTTGCAAACTCCTGCCATTTTCGGGCAACAATTTCCCGACCAACACTCGTCATATAAGTACTAGGGTCAAAACCAATAGATGCGTCGAATCCTCGTTCGGCGAGGATATTCTTCCCAAGCCATTCTTGATAAATTGCAGCCGCCTGGGCATTCCAGAAACGCTTACTATCTGCGGAAGGGGCGGGAGTAGAAGAAGAAGAGGCCCCAAACTTAGTTTTCTTCGTGGGCGCCATAGAACAAACACTTGGTGTGCACTCCTGAAAATTCACAAAAACCACAATACCACACCCTTCTTCCCTCTAACTTCAACAATATACCCACGGTACGACTCCACCACAATCACCAAACAACCAATTAACAAATAATATGCCCCCAAACTTCAACAAAATTCAAACTTCACAACTTCACAATATGAATATCGGCTTGAAGGAAAGCTTCAAACCCGAAAATGAAAACCAACACTTACCCAATATAAGAACGAACTCGATGTCCGACTTGAAAAGCTCCAAACAATTCCCACTAACAATATGAGCAATCTGACCAAAATCCACGCTTCTTCGACGGGTTGAGAGAAATTGGGGAAAGGATTTGGGAGATTGTATTAGACAAATCGCTCCAAAGAAGAGATTTGGTGAATGAAATCGATCTCGTGAGATTAGGGATTTAGGGAAGTTTGCAAGAGTTGGGGGAGAAAGTGAGACAACAAACTCGAAAAAGTGTTTTATATATCCCGTCGTGCGGGCGCTTGGTGGTGATGGAGCGCGCGCGCATAGGCTTCGCACAATTTATCTCTCGAGATGTTAGATCGCGCGGGCGCTCCTGAAAGTGGGGCGCGCGCTCATGTGCTTCGACTTTATAAGACTTGGTGCCCAGGGATTGCGTGGGCGCTCAATGTTGTGGGGCGCGCGCTCATTAGCTTCGCAAAAATGAAATTTCCTGACTTTAAAGCTGCGCGGGCGCGCGATAGAGTGGGGCGCGCGCTCTTGGCCTACGCAAAAATATAAATTTTCTGATATAGAGGTGGCGCGGCCGCGCAATAGAGTGGGGCGCGTGCTCTATGGCTTCGAATTGTCCAATTTTCTGCGAGGAAAAGTAAAACCATATCAACTCTCAAGTTACGCAAAATTAATAAAGTAAAAACTAAGATAAAATGACAAAAGAAATGAATGAAACAGAGGTGTAAAGACGAGAAAAATAAAAAATTGGGTTGCCTCCCAAAAAGCGCTTGGTTTATAGTTGTCAGCCCGACTGGATGCTATGAGTTAATCAATCTGTGGCGGATCATCGAGTGTGAGATCATGAGCATCCTCTTCCTCATTTGCTTGGACCCCTTCAAAGTAATGCTTCAGGCGTTGGCCATTCACCTTGAATATTTTCGACGTTTCCAAGCTCTTTATCTCTACTGCACCATGAGGAAAAACATTAGTGATAACAAACGGGCCAATCCATCTAGAACGCAACTTACCTGGGAATAATCGAAGTCGTGAGTGATATAACAAAACTTTTTGACCGGCTTCAAAGACCTTTTTAGAAATCATCTTGTCGTGGAAAGCCTTTGTCTTTTCCTTATAAATCTTTGAGCTCGCATATGCATCATTACGTATCTCTTCTAGTTCTTGTAACTGCAGCTTCCTGTGCGCTCCACTCTCATCCGTCTGCATGTTGAAATTTTTAATAGCCCAGTAGGCTCGATTCTCCAATTCGACAAGCAGATGGCATGGTTTCCCAAAAATCAACCGATATGGGGACATCCCAATCGGTGTCTTGAACGCGGTTCTGTATGCCCACAGTGCATCATCCAAGCGCAAACTCCAGTCTTTCCTAGTAGGATTTACTGTCTTCTCCAAAACGGATTTGATTTCTTGATTTGAGACCTCAGCTTGGCCATTCGATTGCGGGTGATACGCAGTGGAGAGTTTGTGCGTCACATGATATCTGTAACACCCGGTATTTTTAAATACGTAAATCCGCATGCATAATTAGGATATTTAATTATTTAAATTTTAGATTTATGGGTTAAATAATTATGTGAATTATTTGTGCATGATTTAATTTATTTTTAAGCATTTAACCCATAATTAGTGATTTTTATGATTTTTAGTATTTTAATTATTTTATCGCGTAGACGGGACCGTGGACAGACGAGATGACAACTTTCTAGCCAATTAATTTCATGAGCCTTTTTAGAGCCCTAAAATATTATTTTGAGTTTTATTATCTCAAAATTTTTAGTATTTAATTTTATATAATTTTAGGAGTCCATTTTTATTCAAAATAAGCCAAAATATTGACTTTTCAGTATTTTTAAAATTTCCTAAATTTATAATTTCGGGATTTTGTTTATGATTAACTTAAATTATCAGATTTTAGTTTTTTTTTAGAGTTTTAAAATTTTAGGTTTTATATTTAAAACTTTTAATTATCCTAAAACCTATTTTAATTAAAAATAAAAACTTTAACCTAATCTACCCCAAACCCTTAACCGATCCTTCACCCTAGTAGCCGCCTCCCTCCCTTCTCCATCATCTTCTTCATCGAGCAGCCCTAAGGAAGAACACCATAGCCACGTTTTTGAAGGTCCAAAGCAAGTCGTCGTCGTCCCGTCGTCCCGGAATCGTCTCACGCCCGTTTTTCTCTTCATTTTCGGTGAAAGACATGAATTTCTTCCAATCTTTTTGCACCTATCAGATATTATATTGTGTGGATTGTGTATGCATCAAAACCTTCAATCTTTTTTAGAAAATGGTTCGAGTGTTCGGATTTTTCCAAGGTTACTTGTTTTTCATGGTTCATGTTCAAGTTTTTAGGCCATGGGTGCGTTCTATCTGCTGGCTAGGGTCCCTAGGGTGTCCTAGGTGTGACTGGCTCGAGTGGCTCGAATGGCTCGAGCCAAACGAGCCAGGAAACCATCTAGAGTCGATCGGGTCCCAAGGAGTTGCAGTCTAGGGTTTCGGGGTTAAAGGCTTCGGGTTCGACGAGCAGGCTGCATGGGGGCTGGGGCTGGGTCAGGTCAGGTCCGCCCAGACGTGGGCTACGTCTGGGCGGCGGCGCTCGGGCCAGGGGCGGCCTGTAGTGGCCCTTACCCGGATCACCTACTAAACAGAACTTATGCATGCAATTAACTTAATTAAACAGATATCAGAATAAAACTGCGGAAACCAAAACATAATACAATCCCAAGTAAAGGAATCTGTAATTATCCAATAATATACAACCAAATCGAATAGCTGTATAGACCCAAACAACAGTAATAAAATCTAAGCGAAGCTCCAGCCGGCCAACCGCTAACTAGCCCCTCTTGGATCCACCCTCCTCTCCAATCGCAAACCTGCCCCATGGAATAGGGTGTACAGAAAATACAGAGTACGAGACGTGAGCATAAAAATGCTCAGTGCGAGAGTATGAGTATACATGCATGCAAAGTGAACTCCCTATAGACTCGAGGTCAAGGATCAGATAACAGAGACAGACCGGGCCCTGGTATGTAGCACGCTGTGCCGTCGCTTCAGGAGGTGGCTCCCATACCGAGATAACCGTGGATACGCCGGACCCAAATCGATGGAAGTCCAATCCACTAACAAGATAGGGTACAACCCTACTAACAGACATCTCGAAGGAGATACAGCAAGATGCAAATGAATGCAGCATAATATCATGACATATAAATCGTGCAGTCACATAATACATGCATACTCAGTCAGGATATCTCGAACAGTACTTTCGTACCTCAAAACAGTGAAAGCTCTACCAACTCTAGGTCCACGCCTATAGTCTGCTCTACACTGCCAAATGATACTACTATCATTAAAGTGCTCTAAAAGCCTTAACTAAGCTATTGCATACTCCTAAATATTTATAGGAAGCAAAAGCTATACCTTCGTCCGTCGTTAGCCCTTTGATGTCGATGCCCCCAGAACTAGGGCACAACTCCGCTACGACTACCGAACGCCTCTCCGACCTCCGGACCAAGCCTAAGAAGACTAGAACAGCTTCCAAAAGGACTAGAAAGGAAAGGAGAACTCGGAATTGGCAAATGAAAGTGAAGTCTCGGCCTTCTATTTATAGACAACGATCGGAACTTCCGATCCTTGATCGGAACGTCCGAACCTCGATCGGAACGTCCGATCCTGCCATCGGAGCTTTCGAAGATCCTGATCTGCCACGTGTCAAAATATCACTTGATGACTCCGGATAGGGGTGATCGGAGCTTCCGATCCAACCACACGTCATGCCTGACGTAATATCGATCGGAGCTTCCGATCCTGTTCGGAGCTTCCGATCCTGTTCGGAGCTTTCGATCCCGATCGGAGCTTCCGAACTCACCTTCGGAGCTTTCGAACTCTACCCAAGTAATTATGATTAATTCTTTTAATTACTCAATTAGGGTACGGGCTACTACATTCTCCCCCACTTAAGATATTTCGTCCTCGAAATCAGATCTTAAGTACCGAACGCAAATACAGAAATCAGAAACATTCTTTTATTCAAAATCAAACGTTTACAGAGTTTGCAACTGAATACAACTTAAAGAATGAAATCAATACAACTCAGGATGGTCTTTACGCATCCTGTCCTTAAGCTCCCAAGTAGCTTCCTCAGTGCCTCGGCGCTGCCACTGAACTAAAACCAAAGGAATGACTTTGTTCCGTAAAACCTTATCCTTATAATCCAGGATACGAAGAGGTTTCTCAACATAAGTCAAATCCTTGTCTACCTGAACCTCAGATCGCTGCAGAATATGAGATTCATCTGCCACATACCGTCGCAACAGAGATACGTGGAACACGTCGTGAATGCTGGATAGATGCGGTGGCAATGCTAGTCGATAAGCCAAATCGCCAATACTCTCCAAGATCTCAAACGGACCGATAAATCTGGGAGACAACTTGCCCTTAAGGCCAAATCTGAGAATCTTGCGGAAAGGTGACACTCTCAGAAACACTTTCTCCCCGACCTCGAACTGCAAGGGCCTACGCTTGATATTAGCATAGCTGGCCTGACGATCCTGTGCAGTCTTAATCCGTTTCTTGATCTGATCAACAATGTCTATCGTCTGCTGGATAAACTCCGGTCCTTCAGCCTGTCTCTCCCCCACTTCTTCCCAGAAGAGTGGAGTACGACAACGTCGCCCATACAACGCCTCAAAAGGTGCCATCCCAATACTAGTATGATAGCTGTTGTTGTAAGCGAACTCGATCAACGGCAAATGATCCTGCCAGGCTGAACCAAAATCCATGACGCACGCTCTAAGCATATCTTTTAACGTACGGATAGTGCGCTCTGACTGACCATCAGTCTCCGGATGATAGGCTGTAATCAAACTGAGAGTAGTACCCATCGCACGCTGAACACTCCCCCAGAATCTAGAAGTAAACCTGGGGTCCCGATCACTGACAATGCTCACAGGCACTCCATGAAGTCGGACGATCTCCTGAATGTACATCTGTGCCATGCGATCCACAGAGTACTCTCGGCTATAGGCAATGAAATGCGCTGACTTGGTGAGTCGGTCCACCACAACCCAGATAGCATCACAGTTCCTCGGGGATACCGGCAAATGGGTCACAAAGTCCATAGTGATAAACTCCCATTTCCATTCAGGAATAGGCAGACTGTGAAGCAATCCTCCAGGTCGTCGGTGCTCTGCCTTGACCTGTTGACACACCAAACATCTCGAAACAAACTGATAAACACTGCGTTTCATTCCCTTCCACCAGAAACGAGTACGTAGATCCTTGTACATCTTGTTGCTCCCAGGATGAATACTCAACTTAGTGCGATGTGCCTGAGATAAAATCTCCTCTCGCAACTCTTCATCCTGTGGAATCACAAGCCTACCAGACAAACACAAAAAGCCATCTGACTGATAATGAAATCCAGACGAGCTACCCTCGTTAGCTAGACGAGCTAAACGCTGGGTCTTCGAATCAGACATCTGAGTATCTCGGATCCGCGAATACAAGGCTGGCTCAGATAATATCGCAAACATCTGGATACTCTGCATACCTTTCTTATGCTTGAAGGTAAAACCTGAAGTACAACAGTCACTGATCGCACTAGACATCGAACAAGTCTGAAGTGCGGATAGTCGCACCTTGCGACTCAAAGCATCAGCGGTGAGATTAGCAGCTCCCGGATGGTACTTAATCTCGCAATCATAGTCCTTAAGCAAGTCCATCCAACGTCTCTGTCTCATGTTCAATTCTGCCTGAGTGAACAAATACTTGAGACTCTTATGGTCGGTGAAGATCTCAAATTTCTCGCCATACAGATAATGACGCCAGATCTTCAAAGCGAACACAATGGCTGCTAACTCCAAATCATGGACTGGGTAGTTGTCCTCGTGAAGCTTCAGCTGTCTAGAAGCGTATGCGATCACATGCCCATTCTGAGTCAGGACACAACCTAACCCCTGAAGAGAAGCATCCGTGTAAACTACATACCCTCCAGATCCTGACGGTAATGCCAACACCGGCGCAGAAGTCAACCGCCGTCGAAGCTCACGGAAATTCTCCTCACACTCGGAGGACCACTCAAAATCCACACCCTTGCGGGTAAGATGCGTCAACGGTCGAGCTAACTGAGAGAAGTTCAGAATGAAGCGACGATAATACCCTGCTAGACCCAGAAAACTACGTATCTCAGCAACTGTCGTCGGACGCGACCAATTAAGTACCGCTTCAATCTTGCTTGGATCAACAGAAATCCCCTCCCTGGATATGATATGGCCAAGAAAAACCACTCTATCCATCCAGAACTCACACTTGCTCAGCTTGGCGTACAATTGCTCATCTCGAAGAGTCTGCAGTACTAACCGCAAGTGAGAAACATGCTCTTCCGTATTATGCGAATAAACCAGGATGTCGTCAATGAAGACCACGACAAACTTGTCCAAATACTCCCTGAAGACACGGTTCATCAGATCCATGAATATAGCCGGCGCATTAGTCAAACCAAATGGCATCACTAGGAACTCGTAATGCCCATAGCGAGTACGGAATGCAGTCTTGGCTACGTCCTGATCACGGACTCTCAACTGATGATACCCAGATCTCAAGTCGATCTTGGAGTAAATTGATGTGCCCTGCAGCTGGTCAAACAAGTCATCAACACGAGGCAACGGATACTTGTTCTTCACAGTCACTCGATTTAGCTGCCGATAGTCAATGCACAGCCGCATCGACCCATCCTTCTTCTTCACGAAGAGAACAGGAGCTCCCCAAGGAGATACACTAGGACGAATGTACCCCTTGTCCAAAAGATCCTGTAGCTGATTCTTTAACTCACGCATATCTGACGGAGCCAGACGATACGGTGCTCTAGAAATAGGCGAAGTACCCGGCATCAACTCTATGCCAAACTCGACTTCCCTAGCAGGAGGAAAACCCGGAATCTCATCAGGAAACACATCTGGAAATTCATCCACAATAGGAATGCTCTCTATCCCAATACTCTCAGCGGACAAATCAACTGCATAGATAAGGTAGCCTTCCCCGCCAGACTCTAGAGCTCGACAGGCTCTCAAAGCTGATACCAAAGGCATCGGGGGTCGCGCTCCCTCACCATAGAAAAACCAACTCTCACTCCCTTCCGGATGAAAGCGTGCTAATCTCTGATAGCAGTCCACTGAAGCTCGATAGATAGTCAGCACATCTATTCCCAGAATGAAATCAAAGTCGTCCATCGCCAGGACCATGAGATTTGCCAACAGAACGTTCCCTTCGAACGCTAAAGGGCAACCCATCACTAGACGCTTAGCCAAAGCAGATTGGCCCGTCGGAGTAGAAACAGACATCACTACGTCTAGTGCAATGCATGGTAACTTATGCCTCTTAACAAAACGTGCAGAAATGAAGGAATGAGATGCACCAGTGTCAATAAGTACAAGAGCAGGTATACCATAAAGAAGAAATGTACCTGCGATGACTTTCTCATTCTCCTCCACAGCCTGATCATGTCTCAGGGCAAACACCTGGCCAGAAGCTCGTGGCCTCAAATGAGAACTCCCAGCAGACTGTCCCTGCGACCTCTGCTGTACGGTAGCCTGAGAACTCGATCCTGAACCAGAACCAGAACCACCTCCCCCAGACATTGGACAATCTCTCCGGATATGACCAGTCTCTCCACAACGGAAACAAGCTCCAGAAGCTCTTCGGCACTTGTCGGATGGATGGTTCTTCCCACAGTGATCACACTTGTCCTTCTTACCATAACGGACGACACCTCCAGAACCAGAGTAAGAAGAAGATCCAGACTTCTTGAAAGTTTGGGCACGGGGACCCAAAGAACTAGCAGGTCTCGACTGAGAGAAAGACCTGTTCCACCGAATGCTGTCCTCTGCCTGATGACAACGGCTCACCAAACCCTCGTAGGACATGTCGTCGCCAACCGCCACACGGTCATGGATCTCAGGGTTAAGGCCCTGAAGAAACAGATTATACTTCATCTCTGAGCTATCAGCAATCTCGGGGCAATAGGATAGCAGATCAAAGAACCTTTGCTGATACTCATCGATAGACATGGCTCCCTGTCGCAGACTCAGTAGCTCGCCTGCTTTCGACTGTCGGAGTGCAGGAGGAAAATACCGCTTTTGGAAAGCTGTGCGGAACTCGGCCCAGGTGGCCACTCCTCTCGCCGCAACAAAAGGTGTAGAAGTAAATCTCCACCACCTGCGCGCACGCCCATCCAGAAGATAGCCAAGGGTCTCCACCTTCTGCTCATCGATGCATTGGAAAGTCTGAAAAGTCGTCTCCATCCGGTCTAACCAGTTCTCCGCATCCTCCGGAGACTCACCTCCAACTAAGGGCTTAGGACCCATAGCTAAGAATCGACGCACAGTGAAACGCTCGTCGTCATGGTGACGATGACGCCGTTCTCGACGAGGCTCCCGGTCGGCATCACCCCAACGCCCACCAACACTACCATGAGAACTCTGATCGTCACGATTTGACATCTACAAAAATACCTCAAGATGAGACTAAATCCCAAGAAATCTTTTGCATGCTCTGATACCATAAATGTAGTGGCCCTTACCCGGATCACCTACTAAACAGAACTTATGCATGCAATTAACTTAATTAAACAGATATCAGAATAAAACTGCGGAAACCAAAACATTATACAATCCCAAGTAAAGGAATCTGTAATTATCCAATAATATACAACCAAATCGAATAGCTGTATAGACCCAAACAACAGTAATAAAACCTAAGCGAAGCTCCAGCCGGCCAACCGCTGACTAGCCCCTCCTGGATCCACCCTCCTCGTCCAATCGCAAACCTGCCCCATGGAATAGGGTGTCCAGAAAATACAGAGTACGAGACGTGAGCATAAAAATGCTCAGTGCGAGAGTATGAGTATACATGCATGCAAAGTGAACTCCCTATAGACTCGAGGTCAAGGATCAGATAACAGAGACAGACCGGGCCCTGGTATGTAGCACGCTGTGCCGTCGCTTCAGGAGGTGGCTCCCATACCGAGATAACCGTGGATACGCCGGACCCAAATCGATGGAAGTCCAATCCACTAACAGGATAGGGTACAACCCTACTAACAGACATCTCGAAGGAGATACAGCAAGATGCAAATGAATGCAGCATAATATCATGACATATAAATCGTGCAGTCACATAATACATGCATACTCAGTCAGGATATCTCGAACAGTACTTTCGTACCTCAAAACAGTGAAAGCTCTACCAACTCTAGGTCCACGCCTATAGTCTGCTCTACACTGCCAAATGATACTACTATCATTAAAGTGCTCTAAAAGCCTTAACTAAGCTATTGCATACTCCTAAATATTTATAGGAAGCAAAAGCTATACCTTCGTCCGTCGTTAGCCCTTTGATGTCGATGCCCCCAGAACTAGGGCACAACTCCGCTACGACTACCGAACGCCTCTCCGACCTCCGGACCAAGCCTAAGAAGACTAGAACAGCTTCCAAAAGGACTAGAAAGGAAAGGAGAACTCGGAATTGGCAAATGAAAGTGAAGTCTCGGCCTTCTATTTATAGACAACGATCGGAACTTCCGATCCTTGATCGGAACGTCCGAACCTCGATCGGAACGTCCGATCCTCGATCGGAACGTCCGATCCTGCCATCGGAGCTTCCGAAGATCCTGATCTGCCACGTGTCAAAATATCACTTGATGACTCCGGATAGGGGTGATCGGAGCTTCCGGTCCTGATCGGAGCTTCCGATCCAACCACACGTCATGCCTGACGTAATATCGATCGGAGCTTCCGATCCTGTTCGGAGCTTCCGATCCCGATTGGAGCTTCCGAACTCACCTTCGGAGCTTCCGAACTCTACCCAAGTAATTATGATTAATTCTTTTAATTACTCAATTAGGGTACGGGCTACTACACGGCCGGAGCAGGCCGGCAGCAGCCATGGAGTGGCTGCTGCTCACGGCCGCAGCCGAGAAGAGGTAAGGGGGATCGGGTTAGGGTTTTAGGTGTGGTCCAGGTCGGGTCAGTGGTCCGGGTCAGGTCAGTAGGGTAGTGGGTCGGGTTAAGTGGGTTCGGGTCTGGGTTTGGTGGGCCGGGCTCGAGTCTTTTTATTTTTAAAATATTTTATGAATTAATGGGTTTTTGGGTCTATTAATTTGAAATAAAATTATTTGGACTCCCAAATAATTTTATTTGGGCTTTTAAAATTTTAATTAAGTTAGTCCATTAATTTTATGGGCTTTTGAGCCCATAAAAGTTATTGGGCCAGTCTTTGGGCTTTTGGGCCCATTGGGCCAGTTTAAGTTGTTATTGGGCCTAGAATGCTTTAATGGGCTTTAATTATTTAATTGGGCTTAGAATAATTTTTATTGGGCTTAAGTATGTTATTGGGCCAGTTTCAGTGGTAATGGGCCAGATTTAAGTAAATGGGCTTGAGTGTTAGGGCCAGCAGTCCAGGATCATCCATGAGAAAATTGCATGTGTCCTGATTATATATTTAATTATTTTTATGCATTGAAGTTATTTTAATATTTATATGTTAGTAAGAAATTTAAATTAAATATATATGAAGGACACACATTTTAATTAAGTACATGCATTCATGAAATAATTTTATGCATAATTAAATGTTTAAGGTTGAGCAATAATAAAATATTTTATGTTGGAAGTTGAAGTAGTGTGACAATTTAAGGGGGATTCGTCCCCATATGTGAACTATTGAAGGGCAGTTTACTGCCAATTTAAGAGGTGATTCGTCACCGCCACGTACGTTGGTTTTCACTCTGATCAGTATTTAATGTATGATTTAAGGTTACACTACGGATACAACCATGCGATGTTAGAAAATAAATTGCTCAACAATGTTTATGTATTATGTTATGTAAGTTATGTTATGTTATGTTATGAAATTTTCAAGCATGCTCATTCATGTATATGTATGTATTAGTATTTAATTGTTTTAAATTATTTTAAACCCTTGTTATGTTAGCATGTTGGGCCTCTAGGCTCACTACACTGGTATGGTGTAGGTGAGTACGTTGAGGATGAGGTTGTACCCACCGGAGGCGAGGATGTATGAGCGGGCATGCAGTGACCCCGTGACCGTGATAGATGTCTGAGTCACATGCATGTTTTTGATTATGTCAGCACGTTACACATTTTATATTATTTTTCAGTGGTTGTGAGTTTTGAATATTTTATTGAATATTGTCAGTGCATGCAAATTTTAATCATTTTATTTATGCAGCATTTTTAATTAAATGTTTGACTCAGATATTTATTTTATTTTAAAGAATGCATTTTTATTTAAGTATTTAATTGTTTATTTATTTATTTATTTTTAAATCTTTTTTATTCTGTGCATATATGTATGGGCATATATGTATATATTTTATTTAGTAAGTATAAAAAAAAAATTTTCCGCATATTTATTTATTTAATAATTATAGAGTTAGGGTCGTTTCAATATCTTTTCAATAAAATAGCCACAGTCTGGTTGCAGAAGTGCGTTCCTCTATCACTAATGAGGGCTCTTGGGATTCCAAACCTAGAAAAAATATTGTGTTGAATGAAATCTGCAACCACTTTCGAATCGTCAGTACGGGTGGCTTTGGCTTCCACCCATTTCGAGACATAATCCACAGCAAGTAATATATAAATAAATCCGTACGAACTAGGAAAAGGACCCATGAAGTCGATACCCCATACATCAAAGATTTCACATATTAAAATGGGTTGTTGAGGCATCTCCTTACGCTGGGATATATTACCTGTCTTTTGGCATTGAGCACATGACTTACAAAACATGTAAGCGTCTCGAAATATGGATGGCCAGAAAAATCCACAGTCCAATATCTTCCTAGCTGTTCTTTTTGCTCCAAAATGGCCACCACAAGCATATGAGTGACAAAATGTGAGAATTGGGATTACCTCGCTTGCAGATACACATCGTCGTATGACTTGATCAGCGCAGTGCTTCCACAAGTATGGATCATCCCACACATAATATTTAGCATCACTTCGCACCTTATCTTTTTGTGCCTTAGAGAATTCAGACGGAAATTCATTAGTAACTAAATAATTCACAATATTTGCGTACCATGGTAATTCCGTGCTGACTGAAAATAACTGCTCATCAGGAAATTCTTCTCGCAACTTCAGCTCTTCTTCAACATGAACTAGCCGACTCAAGTGGTCAGCCACACGATTTTCAGTTCCTCTCTTGTCCTTAATCTCCACATCAAATTTGCTCAGCAGTAGTATCCATCTTATTAGCCTTGGCTTTGCCTCCTTCTTCGCCATCAGAAAACGAAGAGCTGCATGATCAGAATAGACAATAACTTTAGCACCAAGTAAATATGAACGAAATTTTTCTAAAGCAAAAACTACTGCTAAAAGCTCTTTTTCAGTAGTGGAGTAGTTTCGTTGGGCATCGTTCAGAATGCGCGAAGCATAGTAAATAGCGTGCGATGCTTTCCCAACTTTTTGTCCCAATACCGCTCCTACGGCATAATCACTGGCGTCACACATGATTTCAAATGGCTTGGTCCAATCCGGTGGTTGGATGATTGGCGTTGAAGTCAATGAGTCCTTGAGTTTATCAAAAGCAGTTTTGCATGACTCATTGAATTCAAACGACACATCCTTTTGCAGCAGTTTGCACATAGGAGATGCAATCTTGGCAAAATCCTGAATATATCTCCTGTAAAAACCTGCATGGCCAAGAAAAGAGCGCACCTCCCGCACACTTACGGGGTAAGGTAGAGACTGAATATTATCAATTTTTGCTTTATCTACCTCTATCCCCTTAGATGAGACGACATGACCCAACACTATACCTTTCCCAACCATAAAATGACATTTTTCAGAATTAAGAACCAGGTTGGTTTCGACACACCTCTTAAGAACTAGATCAAGATCAGACAGACAATCTTCAAATGAGTCACCATAGACAGTAAAATCATCCATGAAGACTTCTAATATGTGCTCTACAAAATCAAAAAATATACTAACCATACACCGTTGGAAAGTAGCCGGTGCATTGCATAGTCCAAAGGGCATGCGGCGGTATGCAAAAGTTCCGAATGGGCATGTGAATGTTGTTTTTTCCTGATCTTCCGGTGCAATTGCAATCTGAAAATAACCAGAATAACCATCAAGAAAACAATAATAAGGATGACATGCTAACCTCTCAATCATTTGATCAATAAAGGGGAGAGGGAAGTGGTCCTTTCGGGTTCCTGCATTAAGCTTCCTATAATCAATACAAACCCTCCACCCATTTTGAATGCAGGTGGGAACCAATTCGTCGTCCTTATTTTTCACCATTGTAATTCCAGTTTTCTTGGGTACCACCTGTACCGGACTGACCCACTGACTATCAGAAATTGGGTAGATGACCCCAACTTCAAGTAGCTTCAGAATTTCAGCTTTTACCACCTCCATCATAGGTGGATTCAACTTCCTTTGTGGTTGCCGTGAGGGACTTGCACCATCTTCCATCAGAATTCGATGCATGCATATGGAAGGGCTAATTCCCTTGATATCTGCTATGGTCCACCCAATAGCAGTTTTATTCTCTTTTAGAACCTTGACCAGTTGTTCTTCTTGCTCGGCTTCCAAGCTGCTGGAGATGATGACAGGTAGCATTTCTCCTTCTCCAAGGAACACATACTTAAGGTGGGTTGGAAGCATTTTTAGCTCAACCACTGGTGCCTGCAAAACATATGGAAGGCGCCGAGTGTTAGAGATCGGTAAAGACAAATAAGATACATCACCTGACTGTGGTAGCTCAGGAGCACTGTTCAGAATATCCTCAATTTCTTCCACTTCGCGGTTGCATCTAATTCCTTCTTTCGTCTTCATAGTGGGTGCTGTAATAGCCACCTCTAGCTCATCTTTTCCTGCATGCTCAAAAACATCTTGGGCCAAGAAATCCACAATGTCAACAGAAAATACACAATCATCACTATCAGGAAATTTCATAGCATCATAGATATTAAATTTCACAACCTCGCCATCAAATTCCATAGTGAGTGTGCCACTGTGAACATCAATTTTAGTTATGGATGTTTTCAAAAACGGTCTGCCTAACAAAATAGGACTATTATGATCACCGTTTTCCATGTCTAGCACATAAAAGTCTGCAGGAAAATCTAACTCATTCACTTGTACCAGCACATCTTCCACCACGCCTCTAGGATATGCATTAGACCTATCAGCTAATTGTATGACAATTCCAGTCTTATTCAGTGGGCCAAGTTTCAAGGATGCATAAATAGAGTATGTCATGACATTGATTGATGCTCCTAGATCTAACATGGCCTTTTCAAGTCTAATATTTCCTATAGTGCATGGGATGGAGAACATACCTGGATCCTTGCATTTGGCGGGTAATTTTCTTTGGATCACTGCAGATACATTCTCACCTAACTCCACTTTTTGACAACCCTTCAAAGTCTGTTTCCTCTTAGCTGTGCACAACTCCTTCAAAAACTTTGCGTATCGAGGTACCTGCTTAATGGCATCTAGCAATGGAATGTTAACCTCACATCTACGAAAAGTTTCATATAACTCCTTAATTCCCTCACCTTTCCTAGAGTCCTTAAGAGCTAAGGGGAAAGGGGCAACAGGCTTATATTCAGATAGAGGAGGAAACTTACCTCTTGGCGAATCATCCTTGGATGATTTTTCCTCACTTACCTTTTGCTCTTCTTCGTGTAGCTTCTCTTTGGGCTCAACCTCAACTTCCTTCTCCTTCATTTTCAACTCCTTCCCAGTTCTTAAAGTTATTGCACTGGCGTTCTCTCTTGGGTTCACCACAGTTTGAGATGGCAGACTGTTGGAATTTTGTGCTTCCAGCTTGTTGATTGCTGTAGCGAGCTGTCCCATTTGAGTAGTTAAGTTTTGGATACTTGCTCGGGTGTCCTATTGAAAAGATGCAGTATTAGTTGCAAGTTCCTTAACTATATTTTCGAGAAACTCATCTGGTGTTGGTATCTGAGGTCTCTGCTGCTGCTGTGGAAAGGGTGGCCTAAAAGCTTGATTTGGCGGTTGAGCTTGAGGTCCATGTTGATTTGCTTGTTGATTCCCGTATCTAAAATTAGGATGATCCTTCCAACCAGGATTGTATGTGTGGAATACGGATCATACTTCCGTTTTGGTGGTCCAGGAAATCCGCCAGTAGCGTTTACCTGTTCAACTGAGTCCTCTTGAAGTGTAGGACACATATCAGTGGTGTGTCCTATTGCAACGCAGATGCCACATGCCTTCGCAGTCTGTCCATTCCCTACAGCCATTTGACGCACAAGAGTGGTTAATTCTATTAATTGCTGTTCAAGGGAAGAGACATTTACCTCATTGTTTCTCCTCGGCGCATGATCAGTTCTGTTGGTGCCAAATTGCTGAGAATTGGCAACCATATTCTCTATTAAGTTCCTTGCTTGCACCTGAGTTTTATCCACAAAAACTCCTCCACTAGCAGCATCTAGCATACTCCTGTCATGAGGTAGCAAAACTTCATAGCAATATTGAATTAAGAGGTTTTCACTTATCTGATGTTGCGGGCAACTAGCGCATAGCTTTTTGAACCGCTCCCAATATTCGTGAAGTGATTCCCCCGTCATCTGTTTGATCCCATAGATCTCTTTCCTGATGTTTGCTGCTCTCGATGCTGGGAAGTATTTTCAAGAAAAATTCTTTTCATGTCGGTCCAGGTTGTGATCGATCCAGAGGGTAAGTAGTATAGCCAATCCTTAGCAGCACTCTTCAAAGAGAAAGGAAAGGCTCAAAGCTGGATCTGCTCCTCGGTTACTCCATGTGGCTTCATGCTAGTGCACACTACATGGAACTCCATCAGATGCTTATGAGGATCTTCACTTGCAAGACCATGGAAAGAAGGCAACAAGTGAATTAATCCACATTTTAATTCGAATGTAGCATTATTTTCTAATGGGGGAAAAGTAATGCATAAGGGTTGTTGATTCAAATCTGGAGTGCCCAATTGTCTGAGGCTCAGGTTCGAATTATCAGCCATCTCTTCTTCTTCAGGAAAAGCAGCTCGAACAAAGGTTTCTTGTTGTTGTCTTCGACGTTCTCTCCTTTGATTGTGCAAGGTTCATTTTCGGATCGTAGAGAAAGTCTTCCTCAGTAAAATCACCTGAAAGCATGAACTAAAGAAAAAGCTAGAAACAAAGAAAAAAATAGAACAGAATGAGAATAACAAAATAAAACAAAAAGAAAGCAATTAAGAAAAAGAACACAATAAATTAACACCGTCCCCGGAAACGGAGCCAAAATTTGGTAGCGCTTATCGCGTACGCCCAAATTACCCGACTCAATCAGATAAACAAATTAATGTAGTAGTGTGAGTAGGGATCGTTCCCACGAGGAAAGGGAAATTTAAAAGTGTTCTTTAAAAGAAAAAGGGGGTTTTCAAGTTTGGATTAACTACTAAGAAATTTAAGCAACTAAAATTCACTGGCATGCAAAAATTAAATAAATATTGAAGAAATTCAATAGGAGACTAGACTTGGTTTCGGTCAACTACACCCTTGATTTCATTCGATCGATCATCGATTATCTAAAAATCTTTAATCACGTTGAATATTCATCATTGGAAATTAAATTCCTGTTTTACCTTAATCTTAGTTAACTAGACACAAGCGTTCTAAGATAACCCTTATCATTGAATCAACCCAATACAAGCGATTAGATTTAAACTCACGATAGCATGCAAACTAGTAAAACTGATAAATCTAGACAACTCATACACAAGCGGATGAATTTAGCCTAGTCAATTATTATCCCTACAATTTCTAACCTCACAAGCGGACGATTATTAATTGTAGTTGCTTCGCAAATCAGATAATTCGAACAATTACGGATTCAAACTCTAATTTAGCAGTAGATTATATATAAGAATTATCAGGTGATCAATCTAATAATCAAACATACAATCATGAAATAAATCAGAATAATACTTGATACTCAACAATAATCAAACTCTGTAAAACAAAAATCTCACGAGTAAATTAATCAAGGGCTTCGTCTTCCTTAACCAAGTATTAAAAACTAGCAAACACAATTCATGAAGAACAAAGTAAAAATTATAAGAAAAGGTGGAATTCTAGAATTCTTAGAAAAAACCTAAGCTTTGCAAGATATAATAAAATCCGTCTCTCCCCCTCTCCCTGCGTTCTTCCCCCAATTCTCAATAATAAAACTCTATCTTGGTAACAAATCGTCCAAAGATAAGCCTAGGAATTAAAACAAGAGTTTCCAAAACATAAAATTCTTCCAAAAATAAGTCTGTGCGACCGATGGGGCGGGCGCTCCATATAGTGGCGCGCGCTCTCAACCTCTACGCTCTTTCATTCCTCAGAATGGCGTGCGCGCTCATTGTTCCTGCGCGGGCGCTCACTATCTACGCACTTTCTCCTCTTTTCTTCTCAGCAATGGCGCGGGTGCGCCACTCAGCAGGGCGGGCGCTCCTTGCTCTCGAATATCTCCTTTTCTTCAAATCTTTAAGCCTTCAATTCTTGATATTTTCTTCCCTCTTTTGCACATATATCCATCAACTCGATTCCCACGCCTTGTTTCCTTCATATAACAAAAACAACAAAAAAGCGCATAAAATCGACCAATAAAACACAAGAGTCAAGCACAATACTAACAATATAAGCGCATAAAATGCACTTATCAATACTCCTCAACAGAATGGTCTTGTAGAGCGAATGAATCGAACCTTACTGGAGAGAGTAAGATGCATGCTATCATGTGCTAAACTTCCTGCATCTTTCTGGGGAGAAGCTGTAAACACTGCATGCTATCTAGTTAATAGATCCCCCTCAACAGCACTCAACTTTAGAACTCCTATGGAAGCATGGTCAGGAGAATTGGCTACATATGAACACCTAAGGATATTTGGATGCACTGCATACATGCATGTTTCGAGTGGAAAGTTGGAACCAAGAGCTAAGAAGGGAATCTTCTTAGGTTATCCTGAAGGAACCAGAGGTTACAGGATTTGGATCCAAGAGAATGGTGCTGGAAAATGCATCATCAGCAGGGATGTTACATTCAATGAGGACAATATCTTACAAACTGTGGAGACTTCAGATGTAAATGAAACTAAAGCTGAACAGAGTGATGAAGTTCAAGTTGAGGTGGAGCCTAGTGAGCAAACCACTGACACATCAGATAACTTGGAAAGTTATAAATTGGCTCGAGACAGGGCTAGAAGGGAAATAAAACCACCAAACAGGTTTGGTTATGCAGATTTAATTTCCTATGCTTTAAGTGCAGCAGAAATGTTAAATGATGAAGAACCACAGTCCTATAAAGAAGCAATATCATGTAAGGAAAGGGATTATTGGCAATCTGCTATGCATGATGAGTTGGATTCATTGTATAAGAATGAAACATGGGATCTGGTGGAGCTTCCTAAAGGTAAAAGGACAGTGGGGTGCAAGTGGATTTACAAGAAAAAGGAAGGTATTCCAGGAGTAGAAAAAGCAAGGTACAAGGCAAGGTTGGTAGCAAAGGGGTTTACACAAAAGGAAGGAGTGGATTTTAATGAAATATTCTCCCCAGTTGTGAAACATACCTTTATAAGAATATTGTTGTCCATAGCAACTAATCAAGACTTAGAACTTGAGCAAATGGATGTAAAAACAGCTTTTTTACATGGCCATCTTGAGGAAACAATATTCATGACCCAACCGGAAGGATTTGTCATTGCTGGGAAAGAACACATGGTGTGTCAACTTAAGAAATCTCTTTATGGTCTCAAGCAATCTCCGAGGCAGTGGTATAAAAGATTTGGCAGCTTCATGTTAGAGAAGGAATTCAACAGGAGCAGCTTTGACACATGTGTTTACTTCAAAAGAATATCAGAAAACTGCATGATCTACTTGTTATTATATGTAGATGACATGCTTATTGCTTGTAAAGAAAAGAATAAAATCATGGAGCTTAAGGGTCTGTTGCAAAGAGAATTTGACATGAAGGATCTTGGCCCTGCTAAAAGAGTTCTGGGAATGAACATACTCAGGGACAGACACAAAGGAATAATGTATATCTCACAGCAAGTTTACATTAGAAAAGTTATTAAGAAGTTTAGAATGGAGGATTCCAAACCAGTAAGGACTCCACTGGCTCCTCATTTTAGATTGTCTACTGAACAATGCCCAAAGAATGATGAAGAGCAGGGATACATGAACAAGGTCCCATACTCTAGTGCAACTGGCAGCCTTATGTATGCCATGGTGTGTACACGTCCTGATTTAGCTCATGCTACCAGCTTGGTTAGTAGATTTATGGCAAAGCCAGGAGCTGAACATTGGAATGCTGTGAAGTGGATTCTAAGGTATATGAAAGGAGTAGCATCATTAGGATTGGTGTTTGGAACTGATAGAGAAATTGGTGATACACTGGTGGGGTTCGTGGATGTAAACTTTGCTGGTGATCTTGATAAAAGGAGATCAACCACTGGATACATCATCACTTATGGTGGAAAGACAATCAGTTGGAAAGCAACACTACAACCTATTGTTGCTCTATCAACCACAAAATCGGAGTATGTTGCTGCAACTGAGGCAGTAAAAGAAGCCATTTGGCTGCAAGGATCCTAAGTGAACTGCTAAATAAAAGTATGGAAGCTACTGTATTTAGTGACAGCCAAAGTGCTTTGCATCTAACCAAAAACCCGATGCACCACGAGAGGACTAAACACATTGATATAAGGATGCATTTTATTAGAAATGTGGTGGAGCAGGGGAAAGTGAGGATGGAAAAGATCTCAACTTTGGACAACCCCGCAGACATGCTGACAAAAGCACTTCCTGGTGTCAAGTTTAAGTACTGTTTAGACTTGGTTAACATTGGGAATTTGGATGCTTTCACAAAGTAAAGGGCTTTGATGGACCTAAGAGATCATCGGTGAACCAAGGTGGAGATTTGTAGATGTTGGCTCACCAATGTATGGATATGCATTAACCAAGAGGATACACCAGAATGTCTAGGGAGTTGCTGCAGGTGATCAAGACTCATTGGTTTGTTGGTAACTGCTTATAACCGACGGATAAGCAGTGTACCAGCTGGAATAATGTAGCAACTTCGGTTGGCTCAAGATATATAGGGTGATAGACTATTTTGAGATAGATATATAGACTCGGCTGTATTGTTGCTCTCTACACTTTGGAATTGAGTTGTAAAATACATTCTCTGTAACTCTGTAAACTTGTTCTTGGTTATAATGAAAGATCTCTATGAAGGTCAAGAAGTGGATGTAGGATTTATCCGAACCACTATAAACTCTTGGTGTTGATTGTGTTCTTCTCATGGTGTTTATTATTCTTGCATGTGTGATCGAATATCGAGTGTGATTCTTGTAAACAAAGAGTGATTGTGTGCCGTGAATCACAACATCATCCCTAAGCTACACAGCGAGGAGAGGCCGACGATGAAAGAAGTGGTTATGGAACTCAAAAGTTTACGAAAGTTTTCCAATCATCCATGGATTCTGCAGCCAGAGGTTGAGGAAGAAATTGTGGGATTGATGAACGCGGAAGAAACAATAGACTTGTACACTGTGACTATAAGTCCTCCAGCTACCACTGGGCCTTACACAATGCAGCATACGGAGACTTCCCCTTTGATCCACGCAATAAACAGCCCTCGCTGATTTTTTTTCATTTATTAGAAGCGAGAACTTTTGTAATTTATGTCTCCCATTGTTAAGCCTTTTGAGTTACTGGTTTGTGTGATGTGTGTATTAAATATTAATGAACCCTTTATGCTTTTCCCTTTTCTAAAAAATATAAATTAGTGTTGAGCAACAATATTTGGTTATAGGAGAGTTGCACGAGGACCACAAATTCAGAAGGATAACATTCCCTTGGATGAAACGATCATTTAAAAAATAGATATTGTTAGAAATTAATTTGGACTTAACTTACCTCAAAAACTAGCTCAAGAGGTAATGATTGTCCTTGTTTATATTAAGTGTTCTCATGAACTTTATCCTATCGATGTATGGGCGGTCCAACAAACACAGGGTCTGGCTCTGATACCATGTTAAAAATTAACTTGGACCTAACTCACCTCAAAAGTTAGCTCAAGAAGTGAGAGTTGCCCTTGTCTATATCAAGGGCTTCAAGGAACTCTATCCTACCGATGTTGAATAATATTTTAACATATATAATACGAAAGTCTCTTGTGACACGGTCGATTCAATCCATATTTACGGTAAAAAAAAATTAATATTTTTAAACATGGATTAAGTCGGTAATCCGTTTCATAAAATTGACCTGTGAAACGACTTCACAAAAATTTCTAAAAAAAAATTGATCCATATTTCTCGGGCCTAAATTCTCTTCTTCTCCGTTAAAATGCAGCTAAAAAATATGGAGCTAAGAAAGATGCTTCTACTGACTACTATATCCGTTGAAATGGAGGAAACATGCACATGGTGCTATTATATATACATTAGGGCATTGCTGTGGATTTAAATAATACTTAAGGTAATATGATATTATTAAATCAAAAGGAAGTTAAAACTAAGAATATAAATTTATTGGGGACTGACTCACGCAAATGTCTGGACTGACCCTTAATTGAAAAGAGGTTTGAGGATTTAATCCTGATTTCTCGAATAAATAATAATATTATTTTTTAATGAGTAAAAATGTGTTGCGATAGATGAATGAATGAATCAACAAAAAATAATAACGTTTACAGTGAGTTTTTATTATTCTATTAAATTAACTTTTAGAGATTATAAATTTTTAAATTTTTATTAAATTAAAATATCCAAATGGTTCTTTCTAAATATTTTAAATTTTATTAAAAAAAATTAAAACATGCATTAATTAATTAGCTTTTTTAAAAAACTCATTTTTTTGTAAATTAAAACAGTCACAAACGACTCTTTTAAAAATGAATTAATTTTTTTTTATAATTTAAAAACAAGGAAAATTGAAATTTTTATTCTTTTTAATTATCATTTTGCGATTTCGGTTCTCTATATTTTCATATTTCAATTTAATCCTGTATGTTTCGAATTTTTTAAATTTAGTAATTTTTCTTCGAAATGCTTATGTGATACTAAAATACGCAACAGTCGGCGGAATACAACTGACACTAAAAACCTGTAAAAGGAATAATTGGTTGCACATAAAATCAGATTTAGATGTTGTCACTAGGTGTTGACAACATCTTCAATAACATGCAACGGAATTTATAAAAAACGTGAATAAAATAAACTATCAACCAAATAAACACACTCAAATATTTAAGTAAGAGTATAAAATACTCTTGCAACGCCTCAGGGCAAAACTTTCACTAGAAAATAATTCAAAGAGTTTTACAAACCCTAAAACTAGTGAATTACTGTCAAAATTAATTTTTTCAAAATATGCGAGAAAATATAAATTAAACATCTCCTAAAAATTCTATACGAAATAGAATAAGAAAATCAAACAAAGAAGATGAATCCTTGACGCCAAAAAGCACACGAGAGCAGAACACTCTATGATCTTTGATCTTCAAGTGTTCTCTAAATCTTCAAGGAAATCAAGTAAACACGACCAACATGTGCTTCAAAAAATCTCCATAATTCTCTCAAGTTGCATGTACAGAAAGTTATCAGAAATCTCTCTTGGTCGTTTATATCTCTTATGTACATGCCTCCTTCATAAATAATCCAAAGATTCATCTTTGTCCTTGTTTCCTTGTAGGCGTGTAAATCTTATGAAAAGAGAGACTGATCTATATTTTATTTGATCAAAGATTGTATCTGCAAAGATAAGGTAACAATTGATTAAGATATGATAAAGATAATACAATATAACATATCTTATCAACGAATGAAATAATTCTATAGGTACTTGAAGTCCAAGAAGGCAAAATATATTTATTAATATTTTTAAATTAGAGATGATCTTTACAAGGAAATAAATATTTCTTTTCTCCTCTTTTTTGCCTTTCTGGACAACACATTAAGTTCACTAAAAAAAACTCCCCCTTAATCAAAACTTCTCCTAAATAAAAGAATCTATTATCCCCCAAAGTCTAAGCAGAGGTGTTGTTAAAAATGTTGACAACATCTTTTCACAACACTGAAAATCAACAAACTCAAAAAATAAAACAATGATTTGAAACCCACATCAGAGAGAAAAAAAAACTTTGAAACTTTGTTTAAGACCAAAATGGGGCAAACTTAAAAGAATAATTCAAAAACGAAGTTCATAAACTAGAACTGATTGCTTGAGGAATCTCCTTCATCATCAGCAGCATCATCAGTTCCTGCAGTATCATCTTCAACATCTACTCCCCTTTTTGTCCAGAAGAGAACCAACTCCGAGCAGACCTTCATAATGAGCTTTCAAAGCCTCATAAATGAACAAATTCAAAGAGAAACATTGGAAATGGTCAAAGAAACATCCACCAAATCTGGTGATAGGAAATCCAATCGCACCATTAAGAACAAGAGGGAAAATGATTAAAGAGTTTCTTCATGTAGCTTTTATATCACAAATAGAGCCAAATATAATTGATGATGCATTAACTGAAAGTTTTTGGATAGAGGCAATGCAAGAAGAACTAAATCAGTTTACCAGAAATTCAGTCTGGGATCTTGTTCCAAGACCATCTCATCAATCAGTTATAGAGACTCGATGGGTATTCAGAAACAAGCTAAACGAAGATGGAACCGTTATCAGGAACAAAGCAAGATTGGTTGCTCAAGGATATATGAAAGAGGAAGGAATTGATTACGATGAAACATATGTTTCAGTAGCTAGACTGGAAGCTATAAGAATGTTTCTTGCCTATGCATCTTTCAAAGATTTCGAGGTATATCAAATGGATTTCAAGTGTGCCTTCCTAAATAGAAAACTTCAAGAAGAAGTCTTTGTTGAACAACCGCCTGGATTTGTAAATCATCAATTTACAGACCATGTCTATCATCTTAATAAAGCTCTATATGGACTAAAACAGGCTCCTAGAGCTTGGTATGATACCTTAACCAAATTCCTCATTGAACATGAATTTACTATAGACACAGTTGATAAAACCTTATTCAAATTCACAAAAGATGATCACACACTCCTTGTTCAAATTTACGTTGATGATATCATTTTTTAGTCAACTAACCCCAAATTATGCAAGATATTTTCAAAGTTAATGCAGGAAAAGTTTGAAATGAGCATGATGAGTGAACTGAACTTATTTCTCGGCTTACAAGTTCAACAATTGGAGAATGAAATATTTATAAGTCAAAACAAATACACCAAAGAACTTATCAAAAAGTTCGGAATGGAAAACTGCACAGCTGCCACTAATCCCATGAGCTCATCAATTAAAATTGATAAAGATGAAGAGGGAATGTCAGCTGAGGCAACAATGTATCGAGGTCTAATAGGGTCACTTCTTTACCTAACTTCCAATAGACCTGATATGTATTTGTAGTTTGTCTTTGTGCTAGGTTTCAATAAAATTCAAAGAAATCGCACTACATAGCTGCCAAGTGGATACTGAAGTATCTTAAAGGAACTCAGAATGTTGGGTTGTGGTACACTAAGGATAATTCTTTCAATTTGGTTGGATATTTAGATGCAGATTATGTAGGGTGCAAACAAGACAGAAAAATCACAAGCGGATCATGTCAATTTTTGGGAGATAGACTGACCTCTTGGTGCAGCAAAAATATAGCAACCTCTACAACAGAAGCAGAGTATCTAGCTGTAGGAATTTGTTGTGCTCAACTGCTCTAGATGCAACAACATTTGAGAGATTATGAGATTGAAGTAAAGGAATCGCCCATATTCTGTGACAACACCAGCACAATTGCGATTTCCTACAATCCCATTCTTCATTCTAGGACTAAACATATCGACGTCAGACATAATTTCATCCGAGATCATGCACTCAAAAATAACATCAGACTGGATCAAATCTCCACAGAACAACAAGCGGCAGATATTTTTACCAAACCACTTCCGGAGAATTAGTTTTCTTACATTAGAAATATTCTAGGCCTTATTGAGTTGACATGAGTTAAAAAGAAAAACTGTCACATACTTAATTTTAGATAGTGTAGCATAGGGTAAATCGAACTAATGTTTAATCCCTAGACTGATCATTTGTGTATCAGTTTACCCACTTTCGGGTGATAAACTTAAACTCAAAAGTATTCTACACTTGTTTATTATTATTTTTTTATGCATTTTTAGCAAAATCAAAATTTCAGTATGAGCACATTTTAAGGGGGAACTTACTTAATTTTTTATTTTGTTGTACAATTTGCCAAGAAATTATATAAAGAAGGACGATGATAAGAACACATCTATCAATAGGATACAAAACTTTATTTAATAATGATTAAGTACAATGTCGATTTCACACTCCACTGCTAATTTCCAGAAATTCACCCGCTCAGTAAGCTCGCCATCCTCTAAATCTTCGAGGGCTGCAAGGAGTGTCACCATCTTCAACTCCTTCTTCAGCAGCAGTTGGATAACCTCTCTACTAAGGACATAAACAGGGTTATTGTTGTAGTGATCCGCACCGTGATCACCTACTAATCAGAAGCTTAAGCATGCAATTTAAAGTTTAAACATTAAAGAATCTTAATCATAGTAAATTCGGAACTTAAAATAAGTTAAATACCAGAAATTAAATCCTAGTTTTCAACCTTGCTATCCAGAATTGGTCACTACCTAACCTCCCTGACCTCAGGAGAACTACCTGCATCTGCCCCATTGAATGGGGTATCCAGACAACACAAAATAACCGGAAGTGAGCCTAACATTCTCAGTACGAGAGTGTGAGTATACACTTTTATATGTGCATGTATGCAAATGAACTGGGTACCAAGACACTCATGTCAAGAAATTAGCTCATAGACCGGGCCCATGGTATATAGCACGCTGCGCCGTCGCATCAGGAGGTGACTCATATACCCAGTGGATAATGGTGACATGATACTAGTACAAGTGTCCAACCATAATGGTGACCTGACACAAGACTTACGTATCCAACCATCCAAAAACTCGTAGGGTGTGCGTCCTACTACAAGATACCTCTAGGATAAAGGCTCAATATTCTCGTGTATGCAACATACAGTCATTACATGATGTATCATATAAATTATGCAATCACATAATACATGCAAACACATAATACATGCATACTCAGTCTGGATATCTCGAATAATACTTCCGTACCTTACTAAGGCAGATCCTAGAAGCTCCCCTCTAGGTCCAAGCCTACCATGCAGCACTACAATACATAAATACCATGTATTATCTAGCATGCCAAACATCACCTACCATGCTCTAAAAGCCTTAATTAAACTATAGACTACTCTCTATTTACTATAGGGAACCAAAGCCATACCTTTGTCCGTCGTCAGCTTGCTGATGTCGCATGTCCAAGAGCCTGGGCATAGCCTAGCTACAAACTGTTGACACCTCGCCAAAGATCCGCCACTTGGCCGCTACTACGGACACTGTCCGTACTATAAAAATATACCACTTCCTACTCCAACTCTTAAAGAAAGAGTCCCGAAGCCCTTAAAATAAATCCATTACGGGAGAGGGGAGGATTTTTGGCATTTCAAAATGAAGAATTAAGAACCCTATTTGTAGACGACGATCGGAAGCTCCGATCGCCTGATCGGAAGCTCCGATCGTTGCATGCATGCAACGTGTCCATCATCTACGATCAAAAGATCCGATCTGCACTTCAGAGTTTCCTATCCCCTGCATCCGGCTACATGTAGAAGCTTTGTTAGAACCTAATGTGGAGGATTTAGGTTCTATTGACAACTTTAGCAATTTAAAGAGATTATGCAAATACGCAAGCAGAAGACTTAAAGCAATAATAAATAAATGCGGTAAATAAATGCGTAATGTAAATAAAGCAGTAAAAGAGATAAGAGATGTTTATGGAAGTTCGACGATAAATCGTCTGCGTCTCCCCTTCTTGGTTAAGATCGATTAACCAAGGATCCACTAGCACTTCAACGTCTTGGCCTTGATGGCTCCAATGATAGCCTTACAACTCAACACAATCACCGCGCCGATACAACTCGAACACTTGGCCTTAAGGGCTCCAAGTATTGACTCAACACAACAACATACTTGGCTTCACACTCAAGTGTTTACAAAGATCGCACAACCAACTCACAAATGATTTTTACAAACAACTCTCGATTTTGAGTGAATATATCGAATAACTCTTTTATAGAACACTTTGAATGAGAGAAGATGTTTGCAAGAGATGAGAGTGAATTGGATATCGAAATGGCTTCAAATGGCATGTATTTATAGTTGCCAATCTGGGATGGTTCGGAGCCTCCGAACTGTACTTCGGATTGTCCGAACATTGTCTGATTGAATTTCAAATTTTTGTGGCTGGTGAACTGTTCGGGGGGTCCGAACTCATCTTCGGGTCGTTCGAACGGCTGCATTAAATTCATTCCGGAAAATTTCTTCTGAAAAAATCTTCAGTGGCCGTAAAGTAGTTCGGGTCCTCCGAACATGACTTCGGGGCGTCCGAAGTGAGCATTTCGTGGCCTCCGAGAGTGCCTCCGAACATTTTATATTCTAGGAAATTCTTCGGGCCGTTCGAACTGACTTCGGATCGTCCTAAGTGGTCTTCGTTACCTCCAAGCTTGTCCTCCGATCTTTATTTAAATTCAGAATAAATCTTCGGGTCGTCCGAACCCCCTTCGGACTGTCCGAACCTGGGCAAATTCGAACCTTTAAATTTTTTATCTCCAATATTTGATTATCGGTTCTTGCTTCCAATATTGTTCATACTCAAAAGTATTATTATCTGCAAATTTCTCACTTTAAAATGTTAGTAACAATTAACCGAGTTTTGTAATCATCAAAACATATTAATTTGAGATTTGTTAATGCATTAAAAATATTAATCTTATTACACGAGATTTGTATGCGTTTAAGGCGTAACAATCTCCCCCTTTTTGATGATCACAAAACTTGGTTAAATAAGAGAAATAAAATATAAACAATAGAGCAATAATAATATATTTAAACAATTTAATCAAATATTTTTTAAGCATTAATTATTAAAACTCCCCCTCAATTTAATATTTATTTATTTAACTAAATTAATTCTTTCCCTTTTTGCGATAATCAAAAAGCAATTAATAAAAGACGAGAAAATTAAAATACACAATAATTTCATTTAAACTAATCTTGAATTTTACATAGAAAGCATAAACAAATACAACTTAAAATGCAAAATAAAATCTAAGAGTCATCATTGTGTTGCGGCGGAGGATAGCGGGAGAAAAAATCATCAAAGAGAGTCTCCAATGAGGAAACTCTCATAGTCAGCGCATCCATAGAGGCAATAGAAGATGCAAAGTGGCTGGCTAGATTCCCTTCAATGCGCTGAAGATTCTCGAAAAGATGATCAGACTGGTGAGCGGGGGTAGCAGGAATCTCGGGAATCTCAAATGGAAGCTCGCCAAGATTGGCTGGAAAAGGCTGAAAGCCAAAAGAAGAAGGTCCTTCTTCTACATGCGGCCCATTGGGAAAGCCCTTAGCCTGAGAGGTGGGTGAAAGACTCGAATAAGAAAGTGAAAAATGTTTTATCCGGAAGATATTTTTTAAAGGCACGAGTTGGGTCATCAACCCAACGAGAAATGACAGGATTCCAAGATAGTTCCATCTTGGCAATCGTAGAATGGTTGAAAGTATGAAAATCAGAGATGTAAAAAGGAGTTAAGACAACAAAAGAGATGTAAAAGTGAGTTAAAATGCGGTTGATGAGACAAGAAAAAGGTAGAGTAACCTTCCTCGTGGCTTTAGCCGCATTATGCATAGCCTGCATGATGAAGCGAGGAAGGTTGAAAGGACGGGAGTAAACGATGTGATAGAGAACATAGAGGTCAAGATATTTGTAGGTGGAGGAATCTCCACTGCGCGGAATGATAGAATTGGTGATCAATTTCTGAATGATTTGGTAGTCGGCACGGAGTTGATTCAAAAGCAAACGATCGTCGGCAAGAGTAGCTAGACGACCAAGAATAATAGAAAGGACCTCATCTCGATCAAAAGTGGGATCGTCAATGGGCCATCCCTGACCGAAATAGTTGCTGGGTCCCTCTGTAGGAAGATCAAACCACTCAGCAAAGTTGGAGACAGAAAAGCGAACATGCCGACCGTGGACAATAGAATCTGGAATGGAAGGCTGAAAAAAATATTCCCAATGCTGGGCAGCAATGAGAGGCAACATCAGCAGATGATATGTCGCAAGGTAGGTGACATCGAAAATACGACCGGATAAAATCGGTCGAGAGGGGTAATCGTCCGGGATAGGACGTGAAACAGCAGGTAGGTTAGGATCATAGATAAGGATTGGACGACTAGAGCTGGCTTGATCACGACGGCATTTGTAAGGAATTTTGTAGGCTAGATTTTGGACTAAGGAAGAAAAAAGAAGTGATTTTGGTGTGAAGAAATCGGATGGCCCGAGGGGGTATTTATAGCAGAGGGTTCGGACGGCCCGAAGATGATTACCGAGGTGATAAGTTTTATCTTATTTGACAGGCTGTAATTGGGTTCGGACGGCCTAAAGTGCGTTCGGAGCATCCAAACAGTTCAATTTGAGTTCGTGTCATCCGAATAATTTCGAACGACCCGAAGGTAAGACGGTCAAAATTTGAAGTTTTACCACTAAGGGTTCAGACGACCCGAAGATATGTTCGGAGGGTCCGAACCGGCCATTTCGGAGGGAATTTTGAAAGTCTTATACTGAAAAGGCGCGAGGCAGTTCGGGTGGTCTGAACTGGTCGAAGTCAGAAACTTCGAGAATGACCTTAAAAATAAATTTTGCAATTTAAGTATTAAATCAAATAATTCACATAAAATGTGAGCTTTTTAATTTTGAATAAACACAATTGATTTATATTATCCAAAATTAAATTGCTCGAATTTAATATTAAGCTCCCCCTTAATGTGACATTAAATTTATTTTATGTCTACAAGCGATTACATCTCAATCATGCCAAGTTCACCACACAAACGAATAAAAGTATTTTCATCTAGTGGTTTTGTAAAAATATGGGCAATTTGATTTGTCGTGTCAACATATTGAAGTTCAACTTCATTTTGTTCGATGCGGTCACAAATAAAATGATGACGAATGTCAATATGTTTGGTGTGCGAATGTTAAATCGGATTCTTTGTAAGACATATGACGCTAGTGTTATCACATAAAATAGGGATTTTTTGAAAAAAATACACCATAGTCGAGCAATTGATGCTTCATCCAAAGAATTTGCGCACAACAACTACCAGCAGCCACATATTCGGCTTCGGTCGTTGACAACGCAACGCAATTTTGATTTTTGGAAAACCAAGAAACTAAACAGTTTCCTAAAAAGAAACAGGTTCCACTAGTGCTTTTCATGTCCACCTTATATCCACCAAAGTCGGCATCACAATATGCTTTTAAATCAAAGAAAGAATTTTTGGAATACCACAAGCCGAGATTGGAGTATTTGAAAATGCGTTTTAAGGCGAACAAATGTGATTCCTTTGGACATGATTGAAATCGTGCACACAAAAAAACACTAAACATAATGTCCGGTCTACTAGCAGTAGCATAAAGTAAGGAGCCAATCATACTGCGAAAGGAAGATTGATCTACAGATTTACCATTTTCATCCTTGTCGAGTCTGATTGATGTGCTCATCGGTGTGGATGATGATTTTGTGTTCTCCATCCCAAACTTCTTTAGAATCTCCTTGATATACTTGCTTTGGTTCACAAAGAACCCATCTTTGCACTGTTTGATTTGCAATCCTAGGAAATAGTTAAGTTCCCCCATCATGCTCATCTCAAAGTGTTCCAGCATAAGCTTGGAGAAATCTTGACAGAGAGTTTCGTTAGTAGAACCAAAAATTATGTCATCAACATAAATTTGCACAATCAATAAATCATTTTTGACATTTTTGGAAAATAAAGTAATGTCAATCTTTCCTCTCAAAAAACCATTTGAGAGAAGAAAAATAGATAATTTTTCATACCAAGCTCTAGGAGCTTGTTTCAAACCGTACAAGGCTTTGTTTAATCTATACACATGATCAGACAATAAAGAATCAACAAAGCCATCAGGTTGTTCAATGTAAACTTCCTCTTTTAATTCACCATTCAGAAAAGCACTCTTAACATCCATTTGAAATAACTTAAAATTTCTAGATCAGGAAAAAACAAGCAATATGCGAATAGATTCAAGTCGGGCAACAGGAGCATATGTCTCATCATAATCAATGCCTTCTTCTTGACTATATCCTTTCGCTACAAGACTAGCTTTATTTCTAGTGATAGTACCATGCTCATCAAGTTTATTCCTAAACACCCATTTAGTACCAATAATAGATCTATCATGCGGCCTAGGAACAAGACACCAAACATCATTGCGCTTGAATTCATTTAAATCATCTTGCATAGCAATTATCCAAGAATAATCTAATAAAGCATCATCAATACATTTAGGTTCAACATGAGAAACAAAAGCAAGATGAGTGCAAATATTATTAAGAGAAGAGCGAGTGGTTACTCCCTCGAGGGACTACCGATGATGAGATCCATAGGATGATCTTTGTGAAGCGTCCAATCCTTCGGAAGTGGTGTTTCCTCAACTGAAACATCTATATCATTTAGGGTTGAGGAAGCCATCTCTTATTCGAGTAATTCTATATCATCGTTAGTAGTACGAGAAACTACAGACATAGATTCATCAAATATAACATGCATAGATTTTTCAACAAGTAAAGTACGTTTATTAAATACTCTAAAAGCCTTACTTGAGGTAGAATATCCGAGGAAGATGCCCTTGTCGGACTTGACATCAAACTTACCGAGATTATCCTTACCATTATTATGAATGAAGCATTTTGAACCGAAAGCTCGAAAGTATGAAATGTTAGGCTTTCTCCCTCTCCATAATTCATATGGAGTTTTCTTGAGAATTGACCTTATTGATACACGATTGATGATGTAACAGGCAGTGTTCATTGCTTCAGCCCAAAAATATTTTGGTAGAGAATGCTCACATATCATGGTCCTCGCAATCTCCATAAGTGTTCTATTTTTCCTCTCAACGACCCCATTTTGTTGAGGAGTCCTAGGACAAGAAAAATTGTGACTGATGCCTTTCTCTTCACAAAAATTTGTAAAACTCTCATTTTGAAATTCAGTTCCGTGGTCACTACAGATCTGTTTTATTGAAAGATTTTTCTCATTCTCAACACGTTTGACAAAAGTTTTAAAATAATAAAAGACATCATTTTTGTGGGCTAAAAATAGTGTCCACGTGAAACGTGAAAAATCATCCACAATGACAAATGCATAAAGCTTCCCTCCTAGGCTAGCGTTTCTTGAGGGAACACATAGATCTAGGTGGAGAAGTTCAAGGGGCATAGAAGTTGATACAAAATTTTTGCTTTTAAAAGATTCTTTTGTGTGTTTACCAAGCTGACACGCATCACAAACATAATCTAATTTTAAATTGAGTTTTGGCATACCAACAACTAAATCAAGTTTAAAAAGTTTTTCTATGGTACTAGGACCAACATGACCTAGTCGTCTATGCCAAAGAATGATGTCATCAACATTCAAGGATACAAGGCTTTTAATATTTGTCAAAGATAAATTATTTAAAGAAACCTTGTAAACATTTTCACTTCTATATCCTTTGAAATTTATGGATTTGTTAGTCGTGAGTGATATAGTGCAGTGTTGGGGAGTGAATTTGACTTCATAACCTCTATCGCCCAATTGAATTATGCTTAGTAGATTATGCTTAAGTCCTTTCACAAGGAGTACATCATCAATCAAGCAGGATTTAGATATACCTATTGAGCCGATTCCTTCGATTACTCCTTTGATATTGTCTCCAAAGGTGACAATTCCTTTCTCCTTTGATTTGACCGATTGGAGTAGCTCTTTGTTTCCCGTAATATATTTAGAACATCCACTGTCTAGATACCATATGCTAGGGAGAACAGTTTTCCTATTTCCCTGCAAGAATTGATTTTGGTACCCTTTAGTTCTTTTGGGTCCACAGTGTTAGAAAAAAAGATACAAAATGGACTTTTAAGAGTTCAGTCTCTCATAGCAACATCATCGCCATTTTCCAAGAGTGCTCCCAGTAGTAGGTAGGGCTATGGCCTCTTTAAAAACCTATTTCCTTGGACAGAGCAGTGTTCATCAGGAAGACAAGTCGCAAGTCAAGGCAGTTTAAATCGGTCTATGATGAACTCCCTTAGATCATGATCTCATAATGCCGACTTATGAGTTGTTAAGTACTCTTAGGCCTCCATTTCATATAGCTCTTTTTATCATATTGATATTTTAAAGATCTATATTTATGTCTAGCATGACCTATTTTACAGCAGTAAGAGCATGTAGGGGGTGATTTCATTTTTTCTTTAGCAATAAGGCTAGCAAAGTCTATAGATTTCTTACCATACCCTATTCCACATTTATCAAGGCTACATTTTTGCATGCTTAGTAAATTATTCAATTTATTACTACTGACATTGAATTTGTCAAATGATTTTTCTAAGTGAGCTATATCATCTTTTAATCTTAGGTTTCCATGCTCCTTAGATTCTAATTCATTTTTGAGATTTTTATTTTCCTTTCTAAGTGATTTAGCTATATAAAACATATGTTTATATGCATGCAATAATTCATCATAGGAAAGCACCTCGTCATCGTCGTCGGAGACGATGTCATCACTCCTAGCCATGAGGCAGATATTAGCTTCCTCCTCGTCATCATCGCTATCGATCCAAGTGACTATGAGTGCTTTCTTCTTTCCCTTGTCATTTTTCTTCTTGAGAGGGGATTCATTTGCATAATGCTCTTGTTGTTGAAAGTTGTAGCATGTCACTTCCTTTTCCGTCTTCTTGAATTTATTTTCTCGCATGAATCGTTTGAATTTTCTTACGAAGAGTGCCATATCATCATCATCTTCTTCTTTGACTTGGGTGGATAAGGCAATCCCCTTTTCCTTGATCTTCTCATCCTCTTTCTTAGATTCTTTTCTTGTGGATACTTTCAACTCATGGGTTTTTAGGGTCCCATGGAGTTGATCAAGATCATAGGATGCGGTGTCGCCTTTGTTGGACTTAATGATGGTCGTTCTCTTGGCATCCCACTCCTTGGGTAGGGTGCGTAGAGCTCTCCTCCAAACTTGTTTGGTTGGATATTGTTCTCCAAGTTGGGCTAGCTCATTGATGATATGAGAAAGCCTTCGGAACATTGTATCCATGTCTTCATTGGATTCCATCTTGAAGGTCTCATATTTGAGTTGTAGTAGATAGATCTTTGTCTCTTTGACTTGATTGGTTCCCTCGTGACATATCTCCAATTTGTCCCAAATCTCTTTTGCGGATGAGCACATTGAGATCCGGTTGTACTCGTTCATATCTAGGGAACAATGCAAAATATTCATAGCTTTAGCATTTTGAGATATTAATTTCATATCCTTTTTTGAAAAGTCATCCATTCCCTTTGGAATGTTAACCCCTTCAACCTCTTTCATAGGTATATAGGGACCTTTCACCGTCACTTTCCAAAGGTCATTTCCAAAGGTCATAATCTACGGATTGGATATATAGGGACATTTGATTTTTCCAATAGCCGTAGTTTATGCCGTTAAAAAGAGGAGGACGATTGGTTGATTGCCCTTGAGCATAATCGCTCGCTAGATTTTCCATAGAGCCTTTTTGAAAATATTTTGTAAAAAAGTGGCTCTGATACCACTTGTTAGAACCTAATGGGGGGGGGGATTTAGGTTCTATTGGCAACTTTAGCAATTTAAAGCGATTATGCAAATACGCAAGCGGAAGACTTAAAGCAATAATAAATAAATGCGGTAAATAAATGCGTAATTTAAATAAAGCAGTAAAAGGGATAAGAGATGTTTATGGAAGTTCGACGATAAATCGTTTATGTCTCCCCTTCTTGGTTAAGATCGATTAACCAAGGATCCACTAGCAGTTCAAAGTCTTGGCCTTGATGGCTCCAAGGATAGCCTTACAACTCAACACGATCATCGCGCCGATACAACTCGAACACTTGGCCTTAAGGGCTCCAAGGATAGCCTCAACACAACAACACACTTGGCTTCACACTCAAGTGTTTACAGAGATCGCACAACCAACTCACAAATGATTTTTAAAAACAACTCTCGATTTTGAGCGAATATATCGAATAACTCTTTTATAGAACACTTTGAATGAGAGAAGATGTTTGCAAGAGATAAGAGTGAATTGGATATCAAAATGGCTTCAAATGGCATGTATTTATAGTTTTCAATCCGGGCTGGTTCGGAGCCTCCGAACTGTACTTCGGATTTTCCAAACGTTGTCTGATTGAATTTCAAATTTCTGCGACTGGTGAACTGTTCGGGGGGTCCGAACTCATTTTCGGGTCATCCGAACGGCTGCATTAAATTCATTCTGGCAAATTTCTTCCGACAAAATCTTCATTGGCCGTAAAGTAGTTCGGGTCCTCCGAACATGACTTCGGGGCATCCGAAGTGAGCATTTCGTGGCCTCCGAGAGTGCCTCCGAACATTTTATATTCCAGGAAATTCTTCGGGCCGTCCAAACTGACTTCGGATCATCCGAAGTGGTCTTCGTTGCCTCCGAGCCTTTCCTCCGATCTTTATTTAAATTCTGAATAATTCTTCGGGTCGTCCGAACCCCTTTCGGACCGTCAGAACCTAGGCAAATTTGAACCTTTAAATTTTTTATCTCCAATTTTTGATTATCGGTTCTTGTTTCCAATATTGTTCATACTCAAAAGTATTATTATCTGCAAATTTCTCACTTTAAACTGTTAGTAACGGTTAACCGAGTTTTGTAATCATCAAAAAATATTAATTTGAGATTTGTTAATGCATTAAAAACATTAATCTCATTACACGAGATTTTTATGCATTTAAGGAGTAACAAGTTCTAATGCCACGTCTCGGATGGTACATATCAGAAGCTCCGATCTCCTGATCGGACGTTCCGATCGTGCATGTAGCCGAACTGGCTTCGCTGGTTCCGATCTGGTTTGGACCCTCCAAACCCTGTTCGGACCTTCCGAACATCCCGAGCCCAATTAAACCTATTAAGCATTTTTCGTGCATTCTGGACCCAATTCCTTGGTCCGTTAGATCATATTAAAATCACTTAATCATGTTTTATTAAATCTAAACATGATTGGAAATTAAATCATGTAAAATGGAACCGGGTTACTACAATTGTTTCCAAGCGTCTGCTTGTATTTCTCCAACCGATGAGTGACCGAGTAATTTCGTGTCTAATAGCAAGTATACTAGGTCAAGTAATAATAAGTGAAATTATGTCCAAGTGTCGAATCCTCGGAGACTGATATTTTTTATTACCAAAATACAATAATTCTAACTTAATCTAGACTATGCAATAAAAGTGTATTTTTTGAAATCAATTAACAACTTCAAAGAAATAAATAAAAAGAATTAGAATAAAACGCAGAAATAATTTTAAAGTTTGATTCAATGATGAGAAAATTCGATCAAGAACACACGTAAGTACCGAACAAATCATGCAACAAGTAGTAAATTCAGGATCCAGATTAAATCTTAACTTACGATGAATTATCCTAATTTATTTAACAGTATATTTCTAGAACAGTTAAAACTATTCAAATATTAACGGATTAATTATTTCTAATTAATTCTAATCAAATTCAAATGAATTAAGGAATTATGAAAATTCAGTTTTTACCCAAAGCCGCACAATGAAATCGAATACAATTTCTAGTCGATTTAACCTTGTGTTGATTCTTAGAGCGATCAAAATCAATTCCTAATCTTTCGACTTGGAATCAATTAACATGCAAGCAAACAATTGGCCAGATCATTCACAAGACAAATATAAATCCAAAAATCAAAATATATTAAAATCAAATCTGAAAAATCTCAAACAACATTCAAGTATTCAAAATAAACTTGTTCGGCCCAATCACACGGCCTTGATCGAAAGAAAACTACTACTAAAAAGTAAACATGATCCAAATAAAGTTTTCAATCCACAACTAGAATCAAAAATAAAAAATAAGAAGAGAACAAAAAGAATGAAGAAAATCCTCCCTCTGAATGTGATATAGCCGCCCCCCTTACGCTAGAATGCGTCCAAAACCCTTTATAAGATGATTGAAGACCTATTTATATGCCCCAAATCTCCAAAATATCGATTCCTTCTCGAACAAGATTTTTTCAAAATAAAAAATATGTACGCCGTCTCGCTCGGGCGCATAAAGGTGCGCTCGAGCGAGAGATATTATGTCCGAGTATCTTTCATTCACTCTTTTTTGGCTCAGGCGCATGGAGGTGCGCTCGATCATGGCTTCTTCTGGAAATTTTCTTCATATGCGGCGCTCGCTCGGGCGCATGAAAATGCGCTCGAGCGAAACTTCCTCTATTTCGATTTTTGACATTTTTTCAACTTTTCTACAAATAAACCAAGGGGAATGTTATGTAGACACGATGCATGAAATATGGTTAAAAGTCGCAAAAACATAAGTAACACAACACAAGTTTCATAAACATCCCTTCGATCGAAATGATCACTAAAATCAAACTTCAATTCCACTTATCAGCATATGCTACAATCATCCACAGGCCTTCTACCAAAGAGATATAAGAGCAACCAACAATAATGGAAACTGATTATAAATGGAGAATATACAGATTATCCGATAATAGACCTTGTGAGATCATTCGCCAAAAAATTGGAATAGTGGTAACTTACAATAATGAGTTCACCATCCTGGGATGATGAAACTACAATGTCCGATGTTGAGGGTGACTTCAAGGTTAAAAATGCAAAGCCTTTTATTGAGCTTTCCTTTGCAAGAGATAATGACTTCAAGGTTAAAAATGCAAAACCTATGATTGAGCTTTCCTTTGCAAGAGATAATTCAGGCAGCGATCTAGAATTTTAAATCAACAGTGATAAGGTGGTGACAAACAACATATTACATTCTGGGAGGGTGACACATATTTTCTAGATGGAAAATACATGCATTTTCATGCTTGGCGACAACTCAGACTACTGATGTTTCAAGTATAGATAATCAAATAGGTACCAGTAAGTAGGGAATCATCACCTTATCTCAATTTTTCCACTTGTGAAGAGAAGCACAAGTCCATCATCAGAAGATCCAAAAGTTGATGCCCAGAAACAAGAGGAATTGAACTTCTTTTTATAGAGTACTACTTTCTTAAAACCCTGACACGAGATCATAAAAATGGAATAGAAAAATCAGCTGGCTTTTCTGCAAAGTTACAATAATCTCACATGATAGTAGTGCTCATACCTGGACTAGATGTGACAAGGAATATACATAAACCGCGTTTTCAGAACAAAGAAATACTAATGATTTCTTTTCCATGGTGTAGTTGGAATTGATGTTATCTAATATTCCTTGTACAACTGTCAAGAAGTACAGACACTTAATCAAAATGGATTAAATTACTGAAACATTTTAGATATTTAATTATATAGGCCATGAGACACAAGCACCATCTTCCAAATGGCAAGAAAAAAAATGTAATAAGAAATGATACTTACCCAAAATCTGTGTATAAGCTCTAGATGGTTTCTTTGGATGAACCTTACTGGAGCTTAGTGTATTTCCCGAGTCACACTCGAGAGACAAAACTGATGAATCTTTTGTTGCCACAAGCAAAAGATTTTTGTCAAAACCATGGAAGCTGCAAGTTTCAAATTGCGTCGAAATGTTCCCTTTTAAAATTCACTGGCAATGAGTCTTTGATACAAGATGGTAGGCCCTTCTACATCAATCAACGAAACCTGGTAAGAAAATTTAGAGGATAACAATTTTAATTTTAAAAAAAATATATTCTTGAATCCTAAAGCATACCAGAATTATTAAAGCGCCGACAGCAAGCTCTCAATGTTAGTGAAGTATCCATAGAATAATTAATTACATATATACCTTCACTGGAATCTGATCCTCCTGGTATATCTGTTACAAGCATGCACCCAAAAAATTTAGAGCACCGATCATTTAAATGCCAAGGAGGGGAATTTTCCAGAAAACATGGTTAGAATATGGCCTAAAAGCCGGAATAAATTAAAGCCAAGACAATCTTCTTTCTCAAGACAGAATCTAAAGAATTTGACATGGTTGATCCCTAATTCGCATTATTCTTATTCGCATTAACACGACAAAAGTATTTACTTCAATAAAAGTTTCTGCCATGAGATTCTTCACCTAAACCATTTAATAACAATCCAAGATGCTATTCTCATTGGCCCATTTAATCCAAAGTAACAAAAATAAACTTTCAACCGAATCCCTTTGTCCACACACATCGAGAAAGTTGTATTTTCATGAAATATCATAGAGCTAAAAGGAAAATCTTAAACAGGATATGAATTGAAAAGATTTGTGAATGCTCGAGTTTAATAATAGGAAAAACTACAAATTCACAAACCTGCAAATGAATTTTAACTTCATCGTTTGTGAGTCCGTCGACCTTCATCAACTCCCTAACCTGTTTAGGTACGTCAACTACACGATCCAATCAATAACAACATTATTTATCAGACAATCGTGGATCAACAATTTGTAGTAATTCTAACAAGATAAAATTGACTACCTTATCGATAGTAGGATCCAAATTCTGAAGCTTCTGATTGTATACACCCTCTGCCTGTAGCAGTTAATAGAAAGTAATAAAATATCTATTCACAGCTCCAATCTATTACAACCAAAAAAATAGAATGCTTTACCTGAATTCCAGCATCACTTTTGTAAGGAAATAATAGTTGCACATAAACAGTTTGAGGTGTTGTCACAAGGTGTTGACAACACCTACTATAACACCTTGAGTAATTTGCAGCGGAATATAAGTTAAGCGTGTATAAAATAAATAAGCAACCAAATAAATAGACTCAATTGAATTAAGCAAGAGTATAAATACTCTTGCAGCGCCTCAGAGCAAAACTTCACTAGAAAACTTTCACAGAGTGTTACAAACCCTAACACTAGTGACTATTGTAAAAATCAATTTCTCAAGACAAGTGAGAAAATAAATAATAAAGTTTCTCCTAAAAAGCATTCTATATGAAATAGAATAATGAAAAAACAGAATAAGGAGAAAAACTCTTGAATCCAAAACACGTGAGTAGCACACTTCTTCGATCAACAATCTCCGAATTATTCTTCACGGCTTCAAGCACTATGTTCAACCGTCAAGCTCCAGCCGTTCTATGAACGTATTCTTTTGCTTTTGAAAACTCACGGTCTCTCAATTATCGATACCTTCCTTGTAGGCGTATGTCATCAATAAATAGAGCAAGAGTCCTTCTTTAGAATGTTTCCTTGTAGGCGCAGGACTCTAGATCTTGATCAAGGCAAATCTACACAATAAAGAATTAAATCAATAGATATTAGATAACATAATATTCTGATAACTTTAATTAAATCAAGTTATTCAAGGAATTAAATAACTTCATGTCCAAGAAAGGCAAAAGATAATTAATAAAATCTTTTTTCAAAATAGGATGATTTTAAGGAATAAAATATTCCTTTCAATCTTCCCCTTTTTGCCTTTCTGGACAAAACACAACTAAACTCCCTCTTAATCAAAACTCCCCCTGAATAGATTCTCCTCCTAAGTATAAGCAGAGGTGTTGTCACAAGATGTTGGCAACATCTAGCTATGACATCTCAAAATTAATACGAAACATCAGTGATAAACAAAAAAGGTTTTGATTAGGGACAGAGCAAAAACAGAGCAATTAAAACTTAAACTAAGAGAAACAAATAAACTAGGAAAGCCAAAAACTAAAAAATTAGAAAACCAAACACTAAAAATTAGAATTGATTGCTCTCAGAAGCCTCATCACTGTCTTCTCCCCCTTTTTGTTCAGAAGGGCCAGCTCCCCTTAAAAGAGACTCATAGTGAGCCTTTAACCCTTTGTAATATGCAAGGTCAGCCTGAGCTTGTGCAATCTTCTGTTCAGCATGCACCAATTGAGCTTGAATAAACGTTGAATCAACAGCTTGAGCAGCAGAAGGGGGCACAAAAATAGTAGTGGCAGAAGGGGTGTTGGCCACACCTGCCACAACACCTGCGGCAACATCTGACTCAGACCAAGGAAGATCAATTGTCCTGTTTCCTTTGAGTAGAGCAGGTGAAATTTTCATCAACTCCCCAGGCTCAGTAAGTACTGCATCATCATCCTTCTCAATTTCTTGAGACAGCAGCATAGAATAGATCAAAGATGGATAAGGAAGCTTCAAGGTAGGTTGAGCACAATCTGCAAATCCCATTACAGTGTCAAAAACAAGTCTTCCATAGTTGAAACTTGCGCCTGTGCCAATGGCATAAAGGACAAGAGTCTGGTGCTTTGTCACAACTGTAGAATTTTCGGAGGGAGTCCATGTCTTCACAGCGGTCTTGTGGAGAACAGAGTAGAAAGATGTGAGCTTGGCAGCCAGCAATTTCTTAGGATGGGAGGGAAAAATAGTGACTTGACCACCTGTAATGACAGAGGTCATCTCAACCATAGACGGAAGTGCAGCATCATCAACAGTCAGAGTATGAAGGAAACCATTTATCATGGCAGGACTAAATGCAAAAATCTGTCCTCGCACATACACCTTTCCATACTTGACAAATATTGGATCCTTCACAGCTTCAGTGAGATTGCAATAGAATTCTCGAACAATTTCCTTGCAATATGGACCAGCAGTAGAGACAGTGGCCAGTAGATTTCTCACTTCAAAGAATCTGACCAAGTTTTGAGCTTCATAGCTCTCGACATCAATATTACGCTCCTCAAGGAATTCACGATCAGAGTACTGATCCCAGCAGTCAGCAATTTCCTTGGAATAAAAAGCAGAGGAATAGGAGGAATTTACCCGGTACTCTTCTCCTAAGGTGTTGTCCAGGGTGTCGGCAACACCTTCCTCAGCACCTTCTGCTTCTTCTTCTTCAGAGTCACCAGAATCTGACTCTTCTTCCAACTCATCCTCAGCATCTGAATCCTCACTTGAAGTAGAGCTGGAACTCTCAGAAGGTTTAGGGCGATTGTCAGCATATTCCTGAAGCATCTCTTCATCAGGTTCATCATCCGATTCCTGAACAGGGGCAGTAGGAGAGGATATAGGCTTTTTGCCGTGGGCCTTCTTCATCTTAGCCATGAACTGGGCTATGGAAATCTCCTCATCATCAGATGGCACAAGAGGAGCAGTAGAAGATGGTCCCTCAGAAACTGGAATAGAAGCAGGAGCTACTTTTTCAGCAGGAACAGATGGAGTCTCTGATTCAGTGGATTCACTGTCAGAGGATGAACTTCCTTTAGATTTTTCTTCAGATTCAAATGGGACGGGGATGGTTGGAACCGAGGGTTCCATTGCACTTGCTTTTCCCCTCTTTCGATGCACCAATTTGTAATCTTCATCATCACTTGCATCTCCTGAAGAAAACTCTGTATCTAGCATAGAAGGCCTTGATGATTGACCCTTTCCACGGAAACGCTTTGAGGCAGTGTAATCTGGATTATATCCAGCTTGTCTCTTCGATCTTCGGGTCAAGGGTTTCGATGGAAACACCCTGTTCAGCACACTCATGTCCGGCATATTTTCCACGTCGATGGAATTACCAGGCTCTCCTGGAGCGATGGAGTCCAGAGGCACTGGTTCCTCAGCAACCGGAACAATAGCTTGTTCAACCACGGGGTATGGTGATGTAGGTGCTGTGACACCTTCCGCAGCATCTTCATTGTAACCCATTTCAGAACGAATATCTTGGGGATCAAAACCCTTTCCTGCCATGAAATTACGTGAGGATAGAGAAAAGAAGCAGGACACAATAACACAGAGGAGATGAGGGAACGCGGGATGAAAATAGAGAGAAAAAGTGTTCCCAAAATAAGATAAAATCCCAGATAAATAAACCCTCAAACCTTTCCTATTCTAACTCGAATTCTGAGTAGGCCCCAATGGTAACAATGACCCTAATGGTAACTAAGTGAGAAACGGTAACAAATCTGTTTTAAATTAGGCAATAAATCCCATTGATTTCCTCCGATAATCTTGGCCAAATATTTCACCAAATATTTCCAATTTTAACTCCTCATCAGATTTTAACTCCACTGAAACAAAGTCCAATCACTTTTAAATTCAAAAATTCAGAGGATAGGGCACAATTCAAAATTTTTGTTAGATCGGAATTTATAACCTTTCAGCCAAAGATATTCACAAAATAAAATATGAATGTCCTAATTATGTCTAAAACAGAATGTGACATAAAATTAGAATGCAATTAGATGCGCAAATATATGTTGACAAATGAGGTGTTATCCACGATATTGGCAACATCTTCCAGCAACACTTCAGGATTCAGAAAATTTTAATTTCCTATATCATTATTATTGCAGAAGTGGTAACCTGCACACTAAAGGAACGATCTTCAAATGGACCCCTCTAGGTAGCTTTTTTCATTTGCTTCTGACTATCAATCAAATTTGATGATTGACTTATTTCAAGCTTAATTATTCTTTTGACATTCTGAATTTGAAAAATCACTTTTTATTTGGGACAAGATCATGGTATACACGAACATCCCTCCACTACTTCATGACTTAATCAGAACTTTTCTTCAATTAATTCATATTAAGCTGTAAAATGATTTGCACAGAATCTTGAGTGAAAACTAGTCAATGGTTACAAAGTATCCATCACATCACAAAACAAAATGAATGCATGAATGCAGAGATGCCTAAGATCCTAAAAATGCACATGCATGAAAAGGTGTTGTCACAGGGTGTTGGCAACACTCCTGACAACATCTCGATCCTGTTTATAATGCACACATACTGAGAGATTTTCTTAGGCTGGAAAATCTCTCAAAATCCAAAGATTTTGTGAATATATCAGCTAATTGGTTATTAGTTCCAACAAACTCAATTAAGAACATGCTTTTCTCGACCAAATCTCGAATGAAGTGATGTCTAATGTCAATGTGTTTGGTTCGAGAGTGTTGTACTGGATTTTTGGATATATCAATGGCACTAGAATTATCACAGTACACAATAGAGGTATCACTCTTAACACCATAATCATTTAGCATTTGATTCATCCATAGGAGTTGAGAGCAACAGCTACCTACAGCAACATATTCAGACTTGGCAGTAGACAAAGAGACACAATTTTGTTTCTTGCTGTACCATGACACTAAATTATTTCCCAAATAAAAACATCCTCCCGAAGTGCTCTTTCTCTCATCTAAATCCCCAGTCCAATCAGCATCACTAAATCCTACCAAATTCGAATTGGTTTCTTTAGTGTACCACAAACCCAAATTCATGGTTCCTGCCACATATTTCAGTATACGTTTAACGGCCTTTAGGTGAGTAATTTTTGGGTTAGACTGGTATCTAGCACATATACAAACACTATACATGATATCAAGTCTAGTAGCACTTAAATATAAAAGACTACCAATCATGCTTCTGTAGAGGGTGTTGTCAACACCTTCGGCAACATCCTCCCTTGACAGCTTTTCATTAGACCCCATAGGTGTGCGCATGTGTTTAGTATTATCATTCAGAAACTTTTTCACCAGATTTTTAGCATACTTGCTTTGACTCAAGAATATACCATCATGCATTTGTTTTACTTGTAATCCCAAAAAGTAAGTTAACTCACCAACCATGCTCATCTCGAATGTAGAGCACATGCACTTCACAAAATCATCAACAAGTTTATCATTAGAAGCACAAAAGATTATGTCATCCACATAAATTTGGCAAATTAAGATATTACCTTGAGACTTTTGCACAAATAAAGTCTTATCCACTTCACCTCTTTTGAACCCAATATTCAGCAAGTACTCGGTGAGTCTCCCATACCATGCACGTGGTGCTTGCTTCAATCCATACAATGCCTTTTTCAACTTATACACATAATCAAGATGATTTGGATCCTCAAACCCTTTAGGTTGTTTCACATAGACTTCTTCATTCAGGATCCCATTCAAAAAGGCACTTTTTACATCCATTTGAAAAAGTTTCATACCCATGTTATATGAAATAGCAAGCAAAGGTCGGACAGACTCAATGCGGGCTACAGGAGCAAAGGTTTCATCAAAATCCACCCCTTCAACCTGTGTATACCCTTGAGCTACCAACCTAGCTTTATTTCTTATGATGTTTCCCGACTCATCAGTTTTATTCTTGAAAATCCATTTAGTTCCTATGACATTACCATGAGCAGGACACGGTACCAAGTACCAAACATCATTCCTCACAAATTGTTCTAACTCTTCATGCATAACATTGACCCAAAATTCATCTTTTAAAGCTTCTTCAACCCTTTTTGGTTCAATGTTTGACACGAAACAAGAGAATCTTACCTGAGAATATGTAGAACTCATGCACAGTAGACCTGCCATCTTTCGATAATCAACTTTTTCTTTCCTTCGAGTTTGCAAGTCTCCATACACATCTCCAATTACCTGTGAGGTTGGGTGATTCTTCTGAATTCTGCTTGGAATATTCTTTCCAGCTTCGTTTTCCTCACTGCTTTCATCAGTATTCTCATCAGTAGGCTTTTCAACTTTTGAATCTGGATTTTCTGTAGGAGGTGTTGTCGGAGATGTTGGCAACACTCCTTTGACAACATCTATATTTACAGAATTATCCAGCTGATCATTAACATCATCCTCAGCTGTTTTCTTCTTTAGATCTGCAAAGTCATCAAAAAAAACATTAATTGATTCAAAAATAGTCCTTGTTCTCAAGTTATACATCCTATAGGCTCGGCTATTTGATGAATATCCTAAGAACATACACTTATCACTCTTTGCATCAAATTTAGCAAGATGATCTCTATCATTCAAAACGTGACAAACACATCCAAAAACGTGAAAATAATTAAGGTTTGGCCTCTTTCCCATGAGAAGTTCATAGGATGTCACAGTAGTATCATTCCTCAAATAGACTCTATTTGAAATATGACATGCAGTATTCAAAGCTTCAGCCCAAAAAAATTTTGAAATATTTTTAGAACTAAGCATCACTCTTGCCATTTCTTGCAAAATCCTATTTTTTCTCTCGGCTATCCCATTTTGTTGTGGAGTTTTAGGGGTAGAATATTCATGAGAAATACCTTTCTTATCACACAAGCTAGCAAACGAAGAGTTTTCGAACTCCTTACCATGATCAGAACGAATTTTGATTACCTTCAGATTGTATAGGTTCAAAATTTTGGTGAGCAATTTCTTGAATGCATCAAATGTGTCTGATTTTTCTCTCAGAAAGTATACCCATGTGTATCTTGAAAAATCATCCACACAAACAAAAGAGTATTTCTTACCATCGAAGCTTTCAACATCCATTGGACCCATCAAGTCCATATGCAAAAGCTCAAGGCAGCGTGTTGTCACAGATGTTGGCAACACCTCGTGTGACACCCTAGTCTGCTTCCCTTTCTGGCATGCTTCACACACAAATGGAATACCAGATTTTAAGTTAAGCATACCTCTTACAGCATCTAACTTACTCAAGTTCTTTAATGTCTTGAAATTTGCATGACCCAATTTTTGATTCCATAGATCAAACTCATTCACTTTTGTGTGCCTACAGGCCATTTCTTCTCCGAGTTGATAACAGTTGTCGGACGACCTTGTACCTGACATGACACATAGATTTGATTCATCAAAAACTTTACATAACTTTTTATCAAATTGCACATGCAAATTATCATCACAAAGTTGGCTTATGCTTATTAGATTCGCAGTTAATCCTTCAACATGAAGCACATTGCGAAGCTTGGGCAGTCCAGCAACATTCAGAGTTCCCTTTCCAACAATGTTTCCCTTTGAACCTCCTCCATAGGTTACTTTTCCACTTTTCTGTTCGACATAATCAGTGAGAAACTTCTTGGATCCTGTCATGTGACGAGAGCTACCGCTATCAAAGTACCATGCACCTGAAACATTAGTCCTCAAAGCAGTATAAATCATATGACATTGAATATCAGCTTTTGGTACCCAAATCTTTCTTACATAAGATCTGTTTCTAGGGATGTTGTGAGGAGGTGTTGGCAACACCTTAGGAAACACCTTCGATGCATATCTATACCTGTAATCTTCCTGCAGCTTAAAACAATATGGTTTGATATGACCAGGTCTATGACAATAGTGACAGATGTACTTACGTTTCCTTCTAGCCATTGAAGGAGCAGCAGGTTTTGGATTTGGTTTTGGAGGGACAATTGGTGAGGCCTTTTTACTTGAGTTTTCTGAACTGTTACTTTCATTGACAAACACAGGGCCTTTCGAACTTTCACCAATCTCAAAAATGCTATTTTCAAATCCCAAACCAGCCGTACCATCTCTTCCCATCATGAGTAGAGAATCAAGCTTGGAGGTGCTTGAATTAAACTTAGCCAATGTAGCTTTTGCCTTTCCGAGTTCTTCCTTCACTTGGCTTAATTCAATGTCTTTCTTACTCAGCATGATTTCCAGTCTTGACACATCAGCCTTTAGATCAGAATTTTCCTTTGAAAGGATAGTATTCACTTTGTTCCTTTCAATCCAATCAGTATGTAATTCTTCAAACATCATCCGAGCTTCTTCTATAGACATTGTCTCTTCACCTGTATCATTATCACACATATTATCAGTAATGGAGGAATTCAAACAGACTGACCTTTGGGAGGTGTTACGGCCAGGTGTGGCAACACCTAAAGGATTGACTTGAAACTTCTTCTTGCTTTCCAGTAAGGCAGATAGGGCAGTATGACTCTCTTCATCTTCATGTTCTTCTTCTTCAGACTCTTCATCACTCAAAGACGTGTTCATCCCTTTCCTAAGTGTGTTGGCACACTCATTTGCATAGTGTCCAAAACCTTGACATGCATGACATTGAACCTTGTCCAGCTTCTTTGAGATAAACTTCTTATTTTCATCCACCATCATCCGAGGCTTAGAAATATCAGTAGGTTTCTTTGGTGATTGTTCTGGTCCAGTGATCCTCAAGGGCTTGTTGGAGAACATTGGAGTCTTGAATTTTTGATCCGTCTTTCTTGACTCTTTCATCCTCTTTAGATAATCATTGAATTTCTTAGTCATGAGAGAGATCGAATCTTCTCCTAAATCAGATTGATGAACCTCTTGATGAAATTGAACATATTCCTCATATGAAGGCTTTGAAGCTTGAAAAGCTATTGATTTTCCTTTATCCTTCTCTTGGTCTGAATTGTTCATCTCAAAGACTTGAAGAATGCTAATCAATTCAGTCATCTTCATCTTTTAAGTGTCCTTTACTTCTTCAAGTGCCCATATCTTCCCATTGAATCTTTTAGGCAAGGATCAAAGAACCTTGTTCACCATAGCTTCACTCGCAATAGGTTCTCCAAGAGCATGAGCCTCAGTAGCTATCTCCCTAAGTTTCTTATCATACTCAGCAATAGTCTCATTCTCATCCATCCTGATTCTATCAAATTTAGCGTTTAACAATCTCAGTCTTGTTCTTCTCACACTATCAGTCCCTTCGCAGTGTTCTTGAAGAGCATCCCATGAATCCTTAGCAATAGTGCAGTCAGATATGATCCCATACATCCTCATATCCACAGTTGCAAGGATTTCATTGAGTGCCTTAGCATTGTAGCTTGAGCTTAGTGTTTCCTCGGTAGTCCAATTTTCTTCTCTCTTGATGATATAGTCTCCGTCGTCATCTTGCGTTGTTGGAGGAGTCCAACCAGTCAGAATACTTTGCCAAGAATGAACATACATAGCTTTAATAGTATATCTCATTTTATGCTTCCAAAGTGCGTAATTAGCTCCATCAAGAATTGGAGGTTTGAGAAACGAATTCGAAACAGATGATGAGTCCATCTTATTTCCTGTAATAAAATAAGCAACCAAGATCAGTTCTTAGTGTATCAAGAAGATGGCTCTTATGCCACTTGTAAGGAAATAATAGTTGCACATAAACAGTTTGAGGTGTTGTCACAAGGTGTTGACAACACCTACTATAACACTTTGAGTAATTTGCAGCGGAATATAAGTTAAGCGTGTATAAAATAAATAAGCAACCAAATAAATAGACTCAATTGAATTAAGCAAGAGTATAAATACTCTTGCAGCGCCTCAGGGCAAAACTTCACTAGAAAACTTTCACAGAGTGTTACAAACCCTAACACTAGTGACTATTGTAAAAATCAATTTCTCAAGACAAGTGAGAAAATAAATAATAAAGTTTCTCCTAAAAAGCATTCTATATGAAATAGAATAATGAAAAAACAGAATAAGGAGAAAAACTCTTGAAGCCAAAACACGTGAGTAGCACACTTCTTCGATCAACAATCTCCGAATTATTCTTCACGGCTTCAAGCACTATGTTCAACCGTCAAGCTCCAGCCGTTCTATGAACGTATTCTTTTGCTTTTGAAAACTCACGGTCTCTCAATTATCGATACCTTCCTTGTAGGCGTATGTCATCAATAAATAGAGCAAGAGTCCTTCTTTAGAATGTTTCCTTGTAGGCGCAGGACTCTAGATCTTGATCAAGGCAAATCTACACTATAAAGAATTAAATCAATAGATATTAGATAACATAATATTCTGATAACTTTAATTAAATCAAGTTATTCAAGGAATTAAATAACTTCATGTCCAAGAAAGGCAAAAGATAATTAATAAAATCTTTTTTCAAAATAGGATGATTTTAAGGAATAAAATATTCCTTTCAACTTTTCTTGACCTCCCTCTATATATCAGCAAAGTATTTCTCTTTTTTTTTTCCTCTATATTATGTCTAAGAATCTCTTGAGGAAGTTTTGTCCTCTCGAAATTAATAAACCTTACCCAAATATTAAAAAAATCAATAACATAAGAAAGTATTTAACTCATATACGAAAACAAAAGCCACATGGGGAATAGAGAGACACAAGAATCCAAGCTTACGTACATGAATCAAAAAATTACTCAAAATACAAGCTATAAGTTCGAAATAAATTTTGTAAAAATAAAAAATTTGATCGGTACCTTAAGCGGGCAGGTATAAAGTACCTACGATCAATAATATTCCACAAATCAATAATATTTAAATTCAAATGAACCAAGAACAACAAATATTTAAACCCTAATTATCAAAATATGCCTCAAGTTTTCAAAATCGAGTTCTCATTCACTAAAAAACCTTCCTCCTAGGCTGAATTGCAGTCGGCGATGGAAATGGAGTGAAAATCTCATGGCTGAAGAAATGGGGTCGACGAGGATGGCGATTAAATTGGTCAAAATCGATAATAAAAGAAAACTCTTTCCAAGAGCTTTCCAAATCTACTCTCGGATCTAAATTTCGAGTACCGACGACAGAGAAATGATCGGTCAAAGGTGACAATTTTGGTTGAAGAAAAGAACAGAAGAAACCGAAGAGAGAATGAAGATGATAAGATGGGAAATAATGAATTTTATCTAAATATTTTTTTAAAAAAATAATCAAACATCTACAATGGTTTTAAAAAAACTGTTGTCTTTTGCCAATAAATTCGCACTATTAGACAACAGTTTTAACATAAAATCGTTGTCTTTCCACTGTTGTTGAATTAATTATTTCTTGTAGTGTATTTGTACCTGATAAGCTCTTCTTATATCAGTCTGATCTGATCTCTTACTTAGATCTGCCTTCAAGCTTCACTCTAGCTTTACGAACAATCGATATGACATTATACCAATTAAGTTACAGTATCCGAGCACTCGATCTGCTTACACTCATTTGACCATATTACTTCGATCTGGTCCCAGTATTTGATCTGACCATGAACTTATCTGATCACTAAGCTCATCTGATCTCTACTCTTTGATCCGATTTTTTCCGATCAAGCTGATAGAAGCATACTTCAACAATCTTATCCTTGATTCTTTTAGGTTTACTGTTGCTCTCCAATCTAGCCTCCATAGGCTAATTTTCAATCACCGCATTAACTAAGTCCAAACATTTCTTGAACTTAGCATATGGTAGTGAATTCGTCATAACATCTGTAGGATTTTCTTCTGATGTTATCTTCTCAAGGATCACATCTCCTTTTTTAATGACATCTATGACGAAATGCATCTTCACGTCTATGTGTTTCGATCTTTCATGATAGACTTAGTGTTTGGTCAAGTGTATTGCACTTTGATTATCACAGTATACTACAACTTGATTTTTCTTCACACCGAGATCCGCTATCATCCCTTTTAGCCAAAATCCTTCTTTTACTGCCTTAATAACAGCTATGAATTCTGCCTTAGTGGTATAAATGACAACCACTGACTGTAGATTAGATTTCCAAGTAATTGCTGTGTCATAAAAAGTAAACACATATCCAGTCAATGACTTCCCCATGTCTAAGTTTCAAGCAAAATCCGAATCCACATATCCAACCTCCAGATCAATTCCATCTTAATGTTTCTCAAACTTCAACCCAATCCCAGTAGTGTTTTATGAGATATCTGAGAATCCATTTAAGAGCTACCCAATTATATTAACCTGGATTAGCCATAGACCTTGACACAACACGGATTGAATTTTCCAGATCCGGCCTACTACATACAATTCATTATATGAGACTCCAAACTCCACTAGCATATGGAATACAAGCCATCTTCATCTTGTCCTCCTCACTTTCAGGTGACTGACTAGCTGATAGGTTCAAATGTTGTCCCAGCGATGTTAGAACAGGATTCTCTTGATTCATGTTAAACTTCAGAACTACCTTCCTCAAATAGTACTTCTAACTTAAGTGAATCTCCTGCCTTTTTCTATTTCTCATTATGTCCATGCTCAAAATTTTCTTCGCTTGTCCTAATTCTTTCATATCAAACTCTGAGTTGAGCTGTTTTTTCAAGGATAATATCTCTGCCCTACTTTTACTTGCGATCAGAATATCATCAACGTAAATTAGTAGGTACAAGATAACTTCCTCTTCATCCTTTTTCAGATAGACACATTTTTCATATTGGCTCCTCACAAAGTCAATACCAATCATGAACTCATCAAACCTCTTGTTCCACTGCCTCAGACTCTCCTAAGTCCATACAATGATTTCCTCAGTAAGCAGACCTTATTCTGTGTTTTCTGATGTATGTAGCCCTTAGGTTGTTCCATATAGATAGTTTCTTCAAGGTCACCGTGTAGGAAAGAATTTTTCACATCAAGCTGCTCAAGCTCCAAATCGATCTGGTTCACCAGTACTAACATAATGCAGATGGAACAATGTTTCACCACTGGAGAATAGACTTCATTTAAATCTATCCCTTCTACCTGACCAAAACTCTTTGAAACCAGTCTGGCTTTATACTTGATCTTTTCTGTACCAGGAGTTCCTTCCTTCTATTTATAGATTCCCTTGCATTCCAAAGTCTTCTGATGCTTCGGTCTGTCTACCAATGTCAAGGTTTGATTCTTTTCAAGTGAGTTTATCTTTTCACTCATAGCTTCTATCCACTTGTTTTTGTGTTTACTTGCCATAGCTTCATCATATGTATTCGGCTCTAAATACTCCACCTCCTCAGCTACTGTAAGTGCAAACCAAGCCAGATCAGCTTCACCAAACCTCTTTGGAGCTTTGATCTCTTTTATGGTTTTGTCTCTAGCAAGATTATAATTACTCAAGTCCTCTTTTTTATCACTCGTTGACACATTCTCATTTTGCATCTCATCTGACCCTGTATCTGGTACAGAAGACTCCACCACAAACGGTAATTTGAGGTTCTCAATAATATGACTGTCATTTCCTTCCATATTCATTTTATATCCCAGTTTGGTTTTATCAAACTTTACATCTTTGGTGTTGAAGCACTTTGGACCTCTTGACTTCAGGTTCCAAACTTTATAACCTTTCACACTATTCGGATACCCAATGAATATGCATCTCATTTCCCTTGCTTACAAATGATACTCTTTTAGATTTCCCAAGAGCACATGTGAGGACCTCGATTCTAATCATCTAATACATAAATAATAAATAAAGCACCCAATAAAGGACAAGGCTATAAGCCAATTTTTTTTTTAAAAAAAGTGCCTCACTTGAGTTGCAAGAAACGCCCGCTCGATCGGTAAGAAACACCCGCTCGAGCGAGAAAAACCCTGACTCAAAAAAAAATACACCACTCGCTCGAGCGGGAAATCCATGCGCTCGAGCGAGACCTGTTCTGAACAAAAATCCAAAATTTTCTCAAGCTCATTTACTTAAAGTCCAATTCAAATAAAAAACATGCCGAGATATAAAAATACATATTACAACAACATGCAAACTTCAAAGCTCGAATATTTGATACAACATAATTCAAAGAAAGTAAAAGTTCTAAAAAAATTTCAATAACAAAAGTTCTGTTGGAAAACTGGCGTTCAGATCAATCACGATTGATACCCGGTGCAGCAGAAGTTTAAAAATTTTATTATGGAACAATTCCATAGTGTGGGTATCAACCGTTTACGATTAAATTATTTGTGTGTGTAAAAATTAAATAACTGTTATGTAATTTTTACCTTTAATCTCGAATCGAGATTCTGGACACCAACAGATTTAATCTGCTCTTGTTGTCTCTCCCTGGAACTGATGAATATTCTGTCCTTCAATCAGGTCCACGAATGGAGGTTTAATCCCTCTGATAGATTGCACTAGAAAATCTATCAGAAGTTTTCTACGAAGAGAATAAACGAATTTGATTCGCTATTCCAGACTGCAATTCAAAATCACAGACCGGAATTTCTCACGCAGAGAAGGGAGGGGGCGGCCGAATTTATTTTGAGAGAGAGCTAGGGTTTTCGATTTTCTGTCTCTCAAATTATGACCAGTTGTGTGTAATTTCTGTACTGCAATAACTTATTTATAATGCAGGCCACTAACACCTTAGGGCCCATTAGTCATAAGTTGAGGCCCGACAAGCAAAGCCCGCATGTTCAGAAATTAATATAAAATTCATCGTGACTCCGATTGATAAACCGATTTTACCAATGTGCACAGAAACCATTTCTGCACATTTTAAAGTCAAGATAAATTTTCCTGAATCCGAATTCAGTGGTTTCCAAAAATGTACATCCCTATGTCATTTTAGGAAATCCTACTCCCTTACTCTTATTTAAGAAGTCCAACTTCTTTATTCATTAAATTTAACTCTTTAAATTTAACTATCTCAACGGGGATTAAAACTCCATTACACTGTGTGACCCTCAATGGTTCAGGGATACAGCTAGCCGTGGGCTCACAACTCCTTGTGACTCGGAACAACGATTTCCGACTTGCCCAACGAATCATGGTAAAGCGCCTAGCAACATCGCCCCATGATTCCATAGGTATCACTGATAGTGCCTACAAGAACCAGTAGATTTTGGTTAGCGTACAGTACGGTCCCTTCATCCATATATCCCGATCGAATCAACAACCATTGGTATATCGAGAGTCGCTCAAGATTCGATAACTATGCAATACATCTTGAAGATCAAATTAGTGACATCGCATGTGCTACTAAGAAACCATTTCTTAAATCACATCAAGTACTCTGGCCAGAGATTCGTCACACTAATATCTCCTCAGATCGCATAGGATATCCACACTCGCAAGTATGTGGTGAATCCTTGACAACAATGCATCGACTCCTATATGTGTTGTAACTGTACCCAATCCCGACACCTGATGACCCCCATAGAGTCGGTAAATGAGTCAAAGCACAGTACTAGCATATAGAGTCTCCATGATGTTTCAAGTAGTAAGGACTAATGGTGTACAACCAAAACCGCGGACTTAATCCACTCGATAAGTGATAACCACTTGGAAAGTCCGGATAGGGTAGTTCGATTATTCATCCTATGAATATCCATTTGCATGCTTCGAACATCTCCATGTTCCCTACCAATGAAACGTGGTACTCCGCATCGCAAATGCTAGTCTCAAACTCGAGCGATCCTTATCCTTATTATCGGACGGCTCAATCGACTAGGAACAGTTTAGAATATACAGTGACTATAAGATGTATTTCATGATAGACATCCCCATGTTCTACCACATCTTACATACACTATAGTATATTCAAGGTCTTTATCAAAACAACAATAGTATATCATAATATAACAATATGAAGAAAGATAAAGTCATTGCCATTAATAAAAGTGTAAATTACATTAAACAAAAGATCGTTTGTACAAAGAGTCATCAAAGCCCATAGCCACAAGTTGGCTCACTGGGCACCCACTCTTTCAATCTCCCACTTGCCCTATAGCCAACTAGTCATACTACGTAGACCCATTGCTTCGCGATGTTTGTCAAACAATGGTCCTGGCAAGGGCTTAGTAAGCGGATCAGCGATATTGTCTGCAGAGGCCACTCGTTCGACAGTGATGTCTCCTCTTTCCACAATCTCCCGGATGATGTGGTATTTCCTCAGTACGTGTTTGGATCTTTGATGAGACCTTGGTTCCTTTGCTTGAGCAACGGCACCCGTGTTGTCACAGTACACCGGGACTGGACCAACAAATTCAGGAATGACGCCCAACTCTTGGACGAACTTCCTCATCCAAACGGCCTCTTTAGCAGCAGCTGATGCTGCAATGTATTCAGCCTCAGTGGTGGAATCCGCTGTGGTGTCCTGCTTGGAACTCTTCCAAGAGACAGCACCGCCATTGAGCATGAACACAAATCCAGAGGTTGACTTCGAGTCATCCACGTCACTTTGGAAGCTAGAGTCGGTATAGCCTTCCAATTTCAGATCTCGTCCTCCATATACCATGAACATATTCTTAGTCCTTCGTAAGTACTTAAGAATGTCCTTCACGGCTTTCCAATGCATTTGACCAGGATTAGCCTGATATCTGCTCGTGACACTCAGAGCAAATGCTACATCCGGTCTGGTAGATATCATCCCATACATGATACTACATATAGCTGACGCATATGGTACATGTGTCATATTCTCTATCTCTGCATCAGTCTTGGGACACATAGACTTGGATAAAGAAACTCCATGACACATGGGTAGATGTCCTCTCTTGGACCCATCCATTGAAAACCGTTTCAATATGGTGTCGATGTAAGTTGATTGAGTGAGTCCTATCATTCTCTTAGATCTATCTCTATAGATCTGTATCCCAAGAATGTAGGATGCCTCACCCAAATCCTTCATCGAGAATCTACCTGATAACCATATCTTTGTTGACTGAAACATCCCTACATCATTCCCAATGAGTAGGATGTCATCAACATAAAGTACTAAGAATGTCACAGCATCCTTAACTACTTTCTTGTACACGCACGGTTCCTCCGGGTTCTTGATGAAACCAAAATCTTTTATTGTTTCATCAAATTTCTGGTTCCAACTTCTTGATGCTTGTTTTAGACCATAAATTGATCTCTGAAGCTTGCATACCTTATGCTCGCTTCCCATGGATGTGAACCCCTCTGGCTGCTTCATATAGATTTCTTCCTTAATGTCTCCATTAAGAAAAGCAGTCTTCACATCCATTTGCCATATCTCATAGTCATACCATGCAGCTATGGCAATAAGGATTCTTATGGACTTGAACATTGCAACTGGTGAAAAGATTTCATCATAGTCAACTCCTTGTCTTTGAGTGTAACCTTTCGCCACCAATCGCGCCTTGTAGGTCAATACCTTACCATCAGGCCCAAGCTTTCTCTTGTAGATCCATTTACACCCTATTGGAACAATTCCATCAGGAGGATCTACTAAAGACCAAACTTGGTTTGTATGCATTGAATCCATTTCAGACTGCATAGCTTCAAGCCATAAATTTGAATCCGCATCAGAAATTGCTTCCTTGAAGTTTCTTGGATCACATCCAATGTCGGGTTCATCTTGAACCCCTTCAAGAAGAAGACCATATCGAACAGGACGCCTAGAAGTCTTCTCGGATCTTCTAGGTTCAGGCGTGTCCAGTAATGGTTCCTGAGGCGTAGGATCGTTATTTTGTATTTCGGGTTCTTCTCGAACTTCTTCGAGTTCCATCATCTCGCCTTTCTTATCCAATAAGAACTCCTTCTCCAAGAAGGTGGCATTCCTAGAAACAAACACCTTTGTTTCAGCAGGATAATAGAAATAATATCCGATTGAATTCTTCGGATACCCTACAAAATAACATAAGCTGGATCGACTATCCAACTCATCTCCCACTGTCCGCTTCACGTAAGCAGGACATCCCCAAATCCTCAAGTACGAATACTTAGGAGCTTTGCCATTCCATAACTCGTATGGTGTTTTGTCCACTGCTTTAGTGTGGACATTGTTCAACAACAATACCGCCGTTTCAAGCGCATAGCCCCAAAACGAAGGTGGAAGCTCAGTGAAGCTCATCATGGATCGAACCATGTCCAACAAAGTTCGATTACGACGCTCCGATACACCATTCAGCTGTGGTGTCATAGGAGGAGTCCACTGAGAGAGAATCCCATTCTCTTTCAGATAGTCCAAAAACTTGGTACTCAAGTATTCTCCACCTCGATCCGATCGAAGTGCTTTAATACTTTTACCTAGCTTGTTTTCTACTTCAGCCTTGAATTCTTTGAACTTTTCAAATGCTTCAAACTTATATTTCATTAAATATAAATACCCATACCTTGAATAATCATCAGTAAAGGTAATGAAGTAGGTGTGGCCATGTTGAGTCCCAACTCTAAATGGACCACAAACATCTGTATGGATCAAATCCAACAGATTTTGACTATGCTCAGGTTTTCCCTTAAAAGGAGATTTAGTCATTTTCCCTTTTAGGCAGGATTCACAAGTAGGTAGAGAGTTAATATCAGACATATCAAACATGCCCTCTCCCACTAGCTTGTTCATCCTCCTTGAGGAAATATGACCTAGTCTAGCGTGCCAAAGGTTTGCCGGGTTTTGACTATCGATTTTCCTTTTGTTTGTTGTCGCCGGTTTATCAACATAATTTATTGGAACGTCTTTTAGTTTTAAGTTGTATAGATTGTTTTCAAGTTGTCCATTTCCAATCAAACATTCATTCTTGTAAATATTGCAAATCCCATTCACAAAATTGCAAGAATAACCATCTCTATCTAGCATAGAAACAGAAATAATGTTTTTAATTAAATCCGGAAAAAATAAAACATCTCTTAAAAATAACTTAAAACCGTTCTGCAAAATTAAACAAACATCTCCAATGGCTGTAGCTTCAACTCTGGAACCATTCCCGAGCCTCAGCTGGGTCTCACCCATTCTAAGCCTGCGACTTCTTGTCATCACCTGCAAATCATTGCAAATGTGAGATCCACATCCGGTATCCAATACCCAAGAAGTAGTATTAAGTGAAATGTTTATTTCAATATAGAACATACCCTTTGAAGTTCCCAACTGCTCTAGATATTCCTTGCAGTTGCGCTTCCAATGACCGGGCTTCTTGCAGTAATGGCAAACATCCTTGGATTTTCCATTGTTTGAAGCCTTTGTCTTGTGCTTCTTCTCGGGTTCGACTTTCTTGGGTGGGGCAGAACGTTTCTTACCCTTCGTACTTGGCCCCTTCTTAGCAGAAGATGAGGAGCCCACCAAGAAAGCTGGTTTATCCTTCTTTAGTGTGGATTCATATGTCACAAGCATATTGACCATCTCTTCAAGGGTGGCCTCTATCTTGTTCATATTAAAATTTACCACAAATCCGTCAAACGAAGAAGGAAGAGACAGAAGCAGTAAATCCACGTTGAGTTCATGCTCCAACACCAAATCAAGAGTTGCTAACTTCTGTATGAGCCAAATCACTCGTACCCCATGATCACGGACCGAAGTCCCTTCACGCATGCGACACGTCATTAGCTCCTTAACAGTAGCGAACCTTTTAGCCCTCGATTGAGCCCCAAAAAGTTCCTTGAGTTGAGCGTGAATGTCAGCAGCATTCACGGTGTCCTCAAATCGCCTCTGGAGTTCATCAGACATCGAGGCTTGCATATAGCATTTGGTCTTGATGTCATGGTCCCACCATGCATCAAGTTTGGCCAATTCCTCCGGACTTACGTCAGCTGGTGCTTCCTTCGGAGGTGATTTCTCTAACACGTAGAGCATCTTCTCCGAAGTCAAGACAATCTTCAACTTCCGGAACCATTCCGTATAGTTTGCGCCAGTCAACTTGTTTTGTTCGAGGATCGAGAATAATGGATTACGCGAATTCATTGTATGAAATACTGAAAAGAAAAACAGACATATATCAATGATTGTTTAAGCAATTTACTAAGACATAAAATAGGCGAATTTAATTTTATGAATCTCACTCCCACTATTTTAACGATTTCACTACCCTCTAGTGAAAACGGGAAACTTTTTCCTTAGTGAGAACATGGAGTCCAATTGACAAACTTATGGTCCCGAATAATATCAGCCAACCATAATTCTCAAAAGGTAGAGCCAAATTGCTTCCAAAGCAACCCCCATGTTTTTACCTCATGTCCAATAAGGGCCCAATAATATGACGCCGTTTATAGTGACATGTCAAGATGACCCATCAATATTAAGTTGTGATGGACGGTCGCCATGTGGATCCCCCAATAATATGAGCCAATCCCATGGGAGTTCCACCCAACTTACAACATGTGTCGATCCAATGTACAGCTTTCCGACGGACGGGCCCCCGCAATAATATGAGCCGGACCGTATCCGCGGGTAGCATCACATACATTGACCGTTGATGGAAGGTAGGAACATTTAAACAAATTTAAATTTCCTTTATTTATCTTGATATCAATTTTAAATCATATTTAAAATGAGGGATTTTTAATTATGAAAATTTGTCTCATCATTTTTCAATTTATTGTATGCTTGCCGGATTCATACAATTATGTCTAAAACATGCATACAATCATAATATCATATATTATATATAGGATGATCGATTCCATTTCTAATTGACTCGTGGTTGCCAATCACGAGTCTTAGTCCAATCCTAGGTAATATGCAGTATGCAATGCAATCCTATTACATTAGCTTCCAATTTACATTTCTTCGTCTTTATTGTCTGCTGGGCCCACCATCTTCAAATCTTGATCTCCCACTAAATCTAATGTATTTACAATAAATAGCAATGACAAGTAGGGGATACATTTTAGGGGTGGAAACGGGCCATAAACCAAGCCCACTTTTATTACATATGACATTCATATTGGGCCATAAACCAGGCCCATTAATAAAACCAACAACAATAAAACAAATGTAAATTCCTAACATACACCTACAAAATTGGTCATGGCAATCGATCATCCTTATCCAATAACATTTAATTCAAAATTAATTTATTGGATATCATGCATATGGAAATTTAAATTTAAACAGGATAAAATCATATTTTACATATAAAATCATATTTTACCTTTTATTAAATAAAATCATATTTTATCTACAGAATCTAATTTTATAGATAAAATCATATTTTACTTAATATATACATAAGATCAAATCTTATCATCAATTGTACCAAAAATAATTGATTTCAAAATTCAATTTAAGGATAAAATATTAAAATTTTCCAAAAATTCAAATTTATCCAAAAATCAATTTTAAAATTTTCGGACTCGAACAATTCGATCCGATGCCTCGTGAACCAATCAAAAAAAATTTTTTTTGACCGGACCAAAAATAAAATTTTAACACATTAAAATTAATTTAAATAAAAAAAAATAACTTTTCCCGCGGGCCGCCCGGGACACTCCCGGGCCGGCCCGCACCCGTGGGCGCGGGCCGGGGCAGCCCGGCTGCCCCTTTAGGGCAGCGACAATCGCTGCCTTGGCGGCGCCGAGCGTCGCCACTGGGCGGCGCACGGCGCCGAGCGCTGCCCTGGCGGCGATGTGCGCCGCCGTGGGCGGCGCTGTGCGCCCCCTTTGGGCGGCGCCGTGCGCCGCCTGGGGCAGCGACCGTCGCTGCCCCACCGGGCAGCGATCCAATCGCTGCCCGAATTCTGCCCGAAAAAAAAAAAAAATTTTTTATTTAAAATATTTATTTTGTTTTAAAAAACCAAGACCCAAAAATTTTTGTACAATCGATTAATTTAATCGTTTGATCTGAGCAACCTGGCTCTGATACCACTGTTGGAAAACTGGCGTTCAGATCAATCACGATTGATACCCGGTGCAGCGGAAGTTTAAAAATTTTATTATGGAACAATTCCATAGTGTGGGTATCAACCGTTTACGATTAAATTATTTGTGTGTGTAAAAATTAAATAACTGTTATGTAATTTTTACCTTTAATCTCGAATCGAGATTCTGGACACCAACAGATTTAATCTGCTCTTGTTGTCTCTCCCTGGAACTGATGAATATTCTGTCCTTCAATCAGGTCCACGAATGGAGGTTTAATCCCTCTGATAGATTGCACTAGAAAATCTATCAGAAGTTTTCTACGAAGAGAATAAACGAATTTGATTCGCTATTCCAGACTGCAATTCAAAATCACAGACCGGAATTTCTCACGCAGAGAAGGGAGGGGGCGGCCGAATTTATTTTGAGAGAGAGCTAGGGTTTTCGATTTTCTGTCTCTCAAATTATGACCAGTTGTGTGTAATTTCTGTACTGCAATAACTTATTTATAATGCAGGCCACTAACACCTTAGGGCCCATTAGTCATAAGTTGAGGCCCGACAAGCAAAGCCCGCATGTTCAGAAATTAATATAAAATTCATCGTGACTCCGATTGATAAACCGATTTTACCAATGTGCACAGAAACCATTTCTGCACATTTTAAAGTCAAGATAAATTTTCCTGAATCCGAATTCAGTGGTTTCCAAAAATGTACATCCCTATGTCATTTTAGGAAATCCTACTCCCTTACTCTTATTTAAGAAGTCCAACTTCTTTATTCATTAAATTTAACTCTTTAAATTTAACTATCTCAACGGGGATTAAAACTCCATTACACTGTGTGACCCTCAATGGTTCAGGGATACAGCTAGCCGTGGGCTCACAACTCCTTGTGACTCGGAACAACGATTTCCGACTTGCCCAACGAATCATGGTAAAGCGCCTAGCAACATCGCCCCATGATTCCCTAGGTATCACTGATAGTGCCTACAAGAACCAGTAGATTTTGGTTAGCGTACAGTACGGTCCCTTCATCCATATATCCCGATCGAATCAACAACCATTGGTATATCGAGAGTCGCTCAAGATTCGATAACTATGCAATACATCTTGAAGATCAAATTAGTGACATCGCATGTGCTACTAAAAAACCATTTCTTAAATCACATCAAGTACTCTGGCCAGAGATTCGTCACACTAATATCTCCTCAGATCGCATAGGATATCCACACTCGCAAGTATGTGGTGAATCCTTGACAACAATGCATCGACTCCTATATGTGTTGTAACTGTACCCAATCCCGACACCTGATGACCCCCATAGAGTCGGTAAACGAGTCAAAGCACAGTACTAGCATATAGAGTCTCCATGATGTTTCAAGTAGTAAGGACTAATGGTGTACAACCAAAACCGCGGACTTAATCCACTCGATAAGTGATAACCCCTTGGAAAGTCCGGATAGGGTAGTTCGATTATTCATCCTATGAATATCCATTTGCATGCTTCGAACATCTCCATGTTTCCTACCAATGAAACGTGGTACTCCGCATCGCAAATGCTAGTCTCAAACTCGAGCGATCCTTATCCTTATTATCGGACGGCTCAATCGACTAGGAACAGTTTAGAATATACAGTGACTATAAGATATATTTCATGATAGACATCCCCATGTTCTACCACATCTTACATACACTATAGTATATTCAAGGTCTTTATCAAAACAACAATAGTATATCATAATATAACAATATGAAGAAAGATAAAGTCATTGCCATTAATAAAAGTGTAAATTACATTAAACAAAAGATCGTTTGTACAAAGAGTCATCAAAGCCCATAGCCACAAGTTGGCTCACTGGGCACCCACTCTTTCAAGTTCGACACGCTATTCGAATCCTAAACCGAATCCTCCCTTCTATCATTCCCAACTCGATCTAGTCATGCTGCCTTCGACTCGATCCTGTCCCACCTGTTGTCAAGAACACATACAAAGACAAGACAACAACCGGATAAATCCGGTGAGAATACAATTCCCAGTAAAAGAGACAATACATGCAATATCAATTAATATATCGACTCATGATATACATATCAACGAGGCAAATCCAAGAGAAACTAAATGAGATTCATGTCTTTAAAATAGGGATTATCATGCTCAGATAATCAAAAAGGGATTTGGTTCTTCTATTTTTCTGTTGGGATCCCGAGGTAAGATATCACAACAATCACACCGACTCTTCCCTCGAGGTGGACGTTGTATATCTCAATCCTCTAGACTCCGGAGCGACTATAGAGAGTTGATCGGCCATTGTAGTAAATCTCTTACAATGCCACTTGACTATAATCCCCGGAACATCTAATTCTCAATGAAAATTAATCAAATTGGCTCAATATGAATGCGTGTGAAATCATAATACATTCAATCAAATTCAAGTAAGTACATTAACATGCAAGTATGTGATTTCTTTGGAACAGTCGAATCAAGTCAGATTCGAGTAACTTGTTCCATTCAATTCTAAATCATCTTATACATCTTCTTTGATTCGACATAGCTTCCAATCTCGATCAAGCTACAACAAAAAAATTCCCAAATTAAAATTCTTTTCCAAACGAAATTCTACATTGAAGGTAACTCAATACCAAACCTCGATCAACTCTTCGACGATTCGAATTCTACGAACTCTGAACTCCACAATATTCAGTCAAATCTGACGGACAAATAAAAACAATCCAATATCAATCAATCCAATTCAAAATGATTCAAGGATGAAATTCCAACTCTTATAATCAGAAAATCTCAAACTGGCGGCATAACGAATATAAATTCAACTATCCAAAATCGCAGACAACAATATATCAATCTAAACAACTCAAATAAACAATAATTCACCCAATTCCACAAATCCCAAAAACAAAATTTACGAATTATGGCTAAAAATTCATAACAAATCCAAATGACGTTCTTTTTCCGATCTGACTTCAAATAAACGATCTATGCTAGCTCAAGAACAACATATCTGAAAATCATCAATTTCTAACGGCATCAAAAAATCAGAGTATAGTTGATCGAAGAAAAAATTACGGTACAATGGAGCTCTTGCAGCCGTGATCATGAATACACCTTCGGATTAAAATTCTATCGGACTGATCGAGCACGAAATGAAATCAGAAAGCTTAAAAGCTTGAAAGGGGGCGTCCATGGAGGTTGGAGGCGTGAAGGAGAAGAGAATAATGGATAAGGAAGCTTAGTCAAGATATATAAATATACTCAAGAATAATCAAAGTCCAAAATTACAAAATAGCCCCTAAAAACTTCACAAATTGCACTTTTGTACCTTATCGAATATCAATTAAATCCTCAAATTTCTTAATCTTCCATCATCAATCTTAATCTCCTATAATCTCGAATAGGCTAATTTTGGGGCGTTACAATTCTCTCCCTCTAAGAACTGATTTCGTCCTCGAAATCGAATACGGTTCAATCTCAAAAGAGATAAGAGGCAAAACTAAACTGCAATATGAATTCTCTTCAAAGATATAACTCTGGAATGCTGCTACACATCGGACTTTGTCTCTCAAACTGCTTCTTCAAATCCGTATTGGCTCAACTGCACTAACACCCAATGAATCGGATTGGTTTGGAGCTGCTTCTAATTCCGGTCGGAACTCTAACTCGGTCAAAGCAACCCGACGACTCACTACAATCAGTCTCGTCGGTTGAAGAACATAAGAAGAATCTGGTGATATTCCGCAACGGCAGACGGAAAATACATTGTGAATACCAGAAAGAGACGGATCAAACGTACGTCTAAAGGCAAGATTGCCTATCCTCTTTAGAATCTCCTAAGAATTGGTCAAACTCGGAGACAATCTCTCTCTTCTCGAATCAGAAAAAACCTCCGAAAGGTAACCTCTTTAGAATATTCAGTCTCCCTGAACAAAATACAATATCTGCATCGAAAATTCAAATACTTCGTCTATCTGTCCTGAGCCTTCGTTAATCTCGTCTGATAATTCTTCATCTATCCATTTGAACCTAGAAACGAAACTGTTCCCAAAACATGAAACCCAGAAAAACATTCCCAAACAATCGAGATTCTCATTTCTGCTCATACAACTCATCGAAAATGCCATTAAGATAATCATCTGATAGCTGCAATGTTGTACGCAACTTCACAAGGAGTGAAGAAACTTGCCAACTAGTTCTAAGTCAAGCATTACACTCATGGAATATCCTATAAAATCTGAATAGCCTGATCTGGTTGTCCGTCGTTCTGAGGATAAAAGCTGAGTTTAGATGTAATCGAACAACAAATGTCTCTTCGAAGACTATGCCCAAAAGAAAGGGCGAATCGAGGATCTCTAACTGAAAAGACTAAATTGGCAAATCAAGCAATCTGACAATCCTTCCGACAAAATTCAATCATATGGTCGAGTCGTAAATTCATTATGTACAGAAAACAATAGCAGATTCATCAATCGGTTAAAAATACTCAGATGACATCTCAATCTCAGACTGCTCAATAGCTTTGGAACAATATTAATTGAAAAGAAATCCCCTCTCAAATCTGAACAGATAACTGTACAACCGACAATCAGATCATTCTCTCTATCATCTATCAACTGCGGACAGTTCAGAACATCGGAAGTCATACTTCGAATCTCATTCTTTATCGTTCACTATCCGATCTGATTTCTCTAATCATCAAACATCTTTCGGTCATCTGAAATAACATTGAATAGAATGCAATGTGCCAATCTCAAGATATGTTGTGTCAAACAGAAACATCTTACACAACTATATGGTTATTCACCAACAAGGCTTCAGTATTGACCTGAAACTTAGACTGTATCCAGATATGATTTGTCTTCATCGGATTCTAAAAAAAATCGAATCGGATTTCTAAGTGTTCTCAATCTTCTCAATCAACTCTGGTTCGGCTCGAACAAAAGAATTCTAATAGACTTCCTATCTGAGCCAGACTCTAATCAAAAGTGTAGCAATCAACGTTCAAAACAAATACATCGATAAGAATAATGATAGAGTACAGAGTATTCGGCTCAGAGTAACAGTTATTGTCTTCAATTTCTCGTATATAATTAGATTCAACATTTAAAATCATTCAAGAGATCTAACCAATTCTGTTCCTCATCTCCAATATCAGTTCATTCTGCGGAAACACTACTTCAATCTTTTCAGATCAGAAAAGGTTTTGGAAATCTCCTCGTAAGAAAAGTGATGCCAGATCTTTCAAGTAATAAGATTGTTGTAAGACTCAAACCAAGAATCCGAAATTGAGTCTCGTGTGCCTTCAAATGCCTCGAAGAATAAGATACTACGCGATCCTCGAGATAAAATATCTCAAATCTCGATAAGAAGATACAATGCAGTGATGATCATCAGTACAGAAAAGGAATAAAGAATACTGAACGCTGAACGATCTCTTCTTCAATCAAGAAAATTGATCTCAAAAGATTCATACAGAAGGCACATTCTTCCGAGTAATCGGCTTCACAAACAATAAGAATTCCCTCGATAATCGGCGATAGAAACTCGCTAAATCCAAAATCTTCAAGTTCAGGTACAGATATCGATCTAGATCAATTAATATCAGCTCCGGTCTTGAGGTGATCAACAAAAATTTCAGCTTCAGAGATAGTATGATCGAGGAAAAGACAACTCGATCCCCTTAGAATTCAGACGTTGATAGAATAACATACATTGCTCGGCACGCTAATCTGAAAAATGATTCTCAAATGATCTGTATTAACAGTACAATTCTTTGAATAAAAAAGAGAATAATCGATAAGAAAGATCATGAATTCCACTAATTACTTCTGAAAGATTCGGTCCATCAGACCCAAAAACACTACTAAAGAACTTTCGATTCAACCGGTAAGATTATAAAACTCAAACATCCATACCTCATTCTGAATGCGGTTTTCAATACCTCTTTCTCTCGAATTCTCAGCTGATGTTGTCTGCTCTTAAGTCGATGTTGAGTTCAACCTCACGAGTCGGAGGCAAATCTGGAATCTCATCCAGAAAAACATCAGTAAACTCTATAACCTCGGTTATATCAATCAATTCGGGTTGAAATTTCCGGACATCAACTGCGAATATCGAAAATCCTTCTGCACCTTTCTGAAATAAACGGCTCATCAACAAACATAAATCAAGTAATTTTGGATAAAAAATCTTACCGAAATATTTCCACTCGTCTATCATTTCGAATCGGAATCTGACAACTATCTGAAATCAATCATCGGTTGTCCTGTACTTGGTTAAAGCAGCTATACAGACAGTATAATCAAAATCTGATAACCTAAGTACAATGCTACCCAGTTCAATCTTATTCCTGCTATGTCATCGGTAGGTGCAGCCTGAGTCTGAGGATCCTCATGAAAGGCAAAGATCAATGTTGCTTCGAAGGTTGATTCAAATTCTGATTACCTCCCAATAGATTGTGTTGAGGTGGCTGAAAAGAATGAACACTCTGAGATCGTTCAGCACCTCGCAGAGGACATATCTAAGCAAAGTGTCCGGGTTGCTAACAGATATGACAGCTACCAAAGGTTCCACAACAGAGCTCACTGAGGTGTCAACCTCCACAATTGTTGCAAGATATATCGGAAGATACCAAACTCTGTCCTGAACACAACTGTTACGATCCGCTGGATCTAGAAGAACTGCATCCAGACTTCTTGAATTGTTTTTCCTTCGATTGAAGGTGACCTCTTATGTTATTCCCTCTATGTCTGGTCAACTGATGCAACTGAATCTTCTGCATAAATTTGGATTAAACAAACTCCAAGAAATAGTCGTACCTTGATTCTCGAATTCTTTCCTCTTCGAGAACCACCAACTTGTCGCAAAGCCTTGAAGTTGAAATAAAACTAATCGAGTTCTACAGTCATATGAGTAGTCCAGAGAATCAAATATCTGATTGATCTTTAGTAACCAGCTTTTACATCCCGCGATATTCTCAGTACTCCTCAGAGTCGGCGGTTTAAACGACTGAAATCTCATCAATCATGCTTCCATCGGTGTCGGATAGATATCCATCTGATCAGTCGCAGTATTACTCTGATTCAATCGGGATTCTATGTAGTTCGATTACTGTTCAATATTCATCAAGAACATATATCTCATGCTACCTCAATCTTCAAACATTCAGTGTCCACAAACCTTTGTTCTGTTTACTCATTTCATTCGACGAAATCCGGATTCGAACAGAAAATAAATATAGTTTGTATCGCAAATAATTCATGCTTTATCAATTAAATCACAAAATCATGTAATTCAATTAAATTCTGAAATAATAAAGCATGCTCGCATGGTATTTAAATAAATCAATTTAAACAATTCAATCACATGCGAGAAATTAATTCATGTGGACTCGATCTATCCCGCTCACTTCTAATCAGTCCAAGATCTTATCTCTCTGATACCACTTAATGTGAGGACCTCGATTCTAATCATAAAATCCATAAATAATAAAGCATCCAATAAAGGAAAGGATAAAAGCCAATTTTTTTTAAAAAACAAAGTGCCTCGCTCGAGCGGCAAAAAATGCCCGTTCGAGCGAGAAAAACACCAGCTCGAGCGAGAAAAACCTTGACTCAAAAAAAAATACACCACTCGCTCGAGCGGGCAATCCCTGCGCTCGAGCAAGACCTGTTCTGAACCAAAATCCAGAATTTTCTCAAGCTCTTTTTCTTCAACTCCAACTCAAATAAAAACATGCCGAGATATAAAAATACATATTACAACAACATGCAAACTTCAAAGCTCGAATATTCGATACAACATAATTCAAAGAAAGTACAAGTTCTAACATGCTTTCAATAACAAAAGTTCGACATGCTATTCGAATCCTAAACCGAATCCTCACTTCTATCATTCCCAACTCGATCTAGTCATGCTGCCTTCGACTCGATCATGTCCCACCTATTGTCAAATACACATACAAAGACAAGACAATAGCCGGATAAATCCGGTGAGAATACAATTCTCAGTAAAAGAGACAATACAGGCAATATCAATTAATATATCGACTCATGATATACATATCAATGAGACAAATCCAAGAGAAACTAAATGAGATGCATGTCTTTAAAATAGGGATTATCATGCTTAGATAATCAAAAAGGGATTCGGTTCTTCTATTCTTCTTGTTATCGGGTTATGCCTTTAAAGGCCTTGTCATATGTCCATGTTGAGTTTGGGTCATAAGTTTTAGCTAAGTGGACTGGCCACTCACTTGTTGGGCCCTTATGTTCCAGCCCATTTAGTCTAATTCGCCAACGGCTATTTGTTAGTCTGTTAAAGGGAGTTAGAAACAGATAAAAGGGAAGAACTCTCGAGCTACACAGATATATGAGGGAGACGCAATAAATCAAGAGATTCTTCATATGAGACAAAAACACTTGAGAGGAAGAAGCAGATTCAAGGGATTGGAACCAAAGAGTTGATTGAGAGAAAGAATCAAAGCGGATCAGCTTCTGGGTTTAGAAGGCAGAGTTTGATTCTTGTAAACTCTTTTGTAACTTCATATCTTGTAATCTGGATTCTCGGTGGTGATTAATAAACTTTATTGGTTTGATTGTCCGTGGATGTAGGTCAATCTTGACTGAACCACGTAATTCATCTGTGTCAATTTCTTTTCTAGTTTATGATTTTGAATTTCTGCTGCGAGCGTGCGTGAGTGTGATATTGTATTGTTGAATTCTTGGACTGGGATCAAGATCGGTGTTGATAGTTGTTTGGTGGTGTTGGGTTAATCGAGTTGTTTAATAATAACAAGTGGCGCCGTCCGTGGGAATGACTCATAACGCCATGGGAACAATGAAGTTTGATCTTGAAAAATTCACTGGGAAAAATGACTTCTCATTGTGGAGAATCAAGATGCGTGTCATTCTAATTCAACAAGGGGTGTTCGAAGCACTGAGTTTAAAGGAGGTGAAATCGGGTGATGAAAAGGATAAAGAAAGAGACACTATGATGGATAAAGCACATAGTGCAATCATCTTGTGCCTTGGAGATAAACCACTTCGAGAAGTGGCCAAGGAAAGGACTCCAGCTGCTGTATGGGCCAAACTAGAAAGTCTGTATATGACAAAGTCTCTGGCCAATCGTCTTTACATGAAGCGTAGACTTTACTCATTTAAAATTCTTCAAGAAAAGGACCTAAGTGATCAAATAGATGAGTTTGTGAAGATTCTCGATGATCTTGAAAATATCGATGTTAAAATGGATAAGGAGGACAAAGCACTGATATTGTTGAATGCCCTTCCTAAGGCATATGAGAATTTTAAAGATGCAATGCTATATGGAAGGGAACAAACAATAACTCTTGAAGAGGTGCAAGCTGCTATCCAGTCTAAGGAATTACAGAAGAAGCTTCACACAGTTTCTGAACCTAAAGGAGAGATTATCACAGCTCGGGGAAGGTCTAAAAGGAGATTTAAGAAGCCAAATAGAGAAAGATCAAGGTCCAAGAGTTTGGTTAAATATAAGTGCTTCCACTGCCACAAAGAGGGACACTTCAAACGCAATTTTCCAGAGAAAAAACAGAAACCAAATGAGGATGGTGAAGCTGCTATAATATCTTCTAGTTATGAATCTGCAGAGGCCTTAACTGTATCAAGGGAAGAAACTAACAATGAATGGATCCTAGACTCAGGGTGTTCCTTCCACATGTGTCCAAACAAGTCATGATTTGTGGTTAAATGAATCTAACGGAGGCATGGTATTGTTAGGAAATAATCAAGCTTGTAAGATCATAGGAAATGGATCTATACGGTTAAGAATGTACAATGGGGTGTTAAGAAAGTAGTACTCTGATGATGTCGGAATTTTACCTCGGGTTCGGTCTGGTAGAATGGATCCTCCAAATTTCCAATGAAGCAGGTCGGGTCGGGTAAACCAAGTTCTGCACAAGCAACAGCTAGGTCAAGGGGCGCCGAAAGTTTTCGGCGTGACCCCTCCGATGCCTAAGTCAGTGTCTTGAAGGCAGAGAGTATGATTAATGCGAAAACTGAGAGATATGAATGCGTGAATGTAAAAGTGAGTAATGAATAATGAATACCATAACAGTACCTGTATTTATAGGAAAAATAGAGTAAGTTACCTAGTCGAATTATAACATGTCATGGAGTAGGACTCTTCACTCATTGTTCCGCCCTTGAGTTTATCCCTATCTCATTCATATCTGTGCAATGGTCAAGCTTATCTCCAATTTATTCAAGTTCCACTTGACCTATAAAACATACCAAGCCCTATTGGGCCCCAGCTTGAGTCAGCCCAGTAATAAGTATCCCAGGTCTTGACATGCCCTAACAGGTAGAAAACTGGGCTGGACCTGATGTATAATAATAATCCCAAAATTGGGTCAACCCATAATGAACGGGTTCGGGTCAAAATAATTTTTCGGGGCATCAATAGTACCTCCCTAACTGGTCTAAAAGAAGAATGAAGTTAGACTAAGAATTCAGTCCGGACCCCGAACTATGCATGTGCCATTCGACCAGTTCAGAATTTAATTAATGCAATGTGTTTCTTTTGGACGGTCCAAATCAGGATCCGCGTGATGTGTTTTTAATGAACGGCTCAGATGTCCTCTATCGGTTCATTTCCCGAAGCCAAAAAAAACATGGCTTGTCCCGTCCCGAACCGTAGATCAAGTTAAAAATCAACGGTCCAGATCGATTCACCACCTCTATATATACTGGGCGGTAAAAATTTTGTTTTTTACCTTTCACTCTTGTACTGTTACACTGCAAAAATTTCAAGAGCTCGCCCGACCCGGACTGCTGCGTTTGTCTTGTTTGTGTCAATCCCGAGCTACAACTCTTTCACCTGTAAGTCTTACCGTCCTTACACTAGGTTGATTAATATGTCCTCCCCAGACGAGACTTCTGTTCGGGAAATAGTAGCCTTTTTTGAAGCATCCAATTCTCCCTCTAACAACCCCGAGACCTCCGATTCCAATAATCCAAGCTCAGAGCTGGATCTGTCGGAGACTCATATACAAAAATTAAAGCGACTGCACAAACTTAGGTCGGATGAGGCCCGATTATCTGCCAAAGGAAAACAATGGTATGAAGTCCTGGCCTCCCATCTAAGTCCAGACCTGGGTCCCATCATTAGGGAGAAATCGGGAATGCCCGATACCTATGATCTTACAATCCCGGGCCATAAAGACCGGGCTCACAGACCCCCCCCCCCCAACTTCTTGAGCTTCAGCCTAGATCAGATCAAGATGGGTTTAAGATTTCCAGTCCCGAACTGCGTATCCTATTTATGTCAATACTTTTGTGTGTGCCCGAGTCAATTATCCCCGAACTCTTTTAGTTCAATTATATCATTAGGTGTCCTTTTTTGTTTCTTCCGAATTCCCTTAGACATAGGAAATTTCATTTACTTTTTGCAAATTAAGAAAACCGCCGAATACCCCTTTTTGAAGGGTAAGCCTAGCTCACACAAAGGCTGGACAAACAGATACTTTTTTGTCAACCCCAACCAGCCATGGGAATGTCGGTCCAACTGGGCTATGAACTTCACCAGTCCTAAACCCCCAGCCCTGCCTACTCATAATTTCACCAATTTTATCAACACCATGTCCGCGCAAACTTTTGATATTGAGAGCCTGATTGAGGAGGATCTGCTCTGTCATTATGGCTTCAGTGGGAAGGGAGTAGAGATCCAAGGGGATGCAGGTAGTACCCCTGTACCCGTGCTATCCTTATCTTAGACTGATTCCCCTTATGCCTTTTATTTACTGTATTATTTTTTTTTATTTGTTTAGACGACAGGATCAGATCTGCCGCTATGCCTGCCAACTTCAGAGCTACACTGAAGAACTTGAAGAGGAAGAAAACAGAGGATAGTGAGGCCAGCACTCATCCCGAACCTCCTCCCACTGAACAGTCAAAAAAGAAAGCTTCCAAAACCAAAGAAAAGCCCAGCACTAATCTTCCCGAGCTTGAGCAGCCGTCCATTGTTTCCACATCCCGAGCCCGTAGCAAGGAACCCATAATAGAGTTCGGGTCCCTACCTGACGCTGAGCCTCAAGGAATGCCCGATAAGCTCGGGGTCCCAGAGATGTCATTTTTCTCGAAGCCCGACCCCCAAGGGTGCCTGGGCATAATGCAGAACTTAATTTCCCATTCTGACTTGAAAATCCTACAAGCGGTGCCACACCTGGAAGCTGAACAAAACTTTGCTTTGGCATCCTTGCAGGTATGTTGCGATTTTTCAATCTTACCTTGTATACTGATCTGGCACTTACAGAGCTGGCATTTATTATCACAGGCTTTAGCTTGGGGAGGGGAGATCACTAGCCGAGCTTTCAAACCCGAGAGGAGCATGCCCTGAATCAGGAAGCCTTCGTAACTCGGATTTCTGAACTCACACGGAAGTCTCGTGAGATGAAGAAGGAGCATGACGAGGAGGTGACCGAGATGAGGGTGGAGATTGAGTCCGGGCGAGATGCTCTTGAGGCTGCCCACAAAAAGGCTTCCGATCTGGAGGTGGATAAGATTGAACTAGAGAACCGAGTACGGGCCCTGACCAAGGAGCTTGAGGCTGCGAAGGAGGTCGGGAAACAGGAGTTCCTGAACTCCGTGGATTTTGCCAACACGGTAGCTGAGAAGGCGGCTACCTTTTTTGATGAAGGCTTTAAAGGGTGCCTTGCCCAGTTCAAGGATAATGGGTATTCGGAGACCGAGCACCCCGCCCTTTTCCTAGACTGTACCAAAGCTCTTGAAGACATGCCCGACGAAGAATCAGAAGAGACCGAGCAAGAGAAACCAGGAGATCCCGACCAGGGCTCAAAGTCACAGGATGCCTCCGCCCCTTGATTATTTGTATAAATATTGTTTAAAAACATGATCTAAATGGTAGACCCTGCGAGGTCCTTGATTTCGGTTGTTGCCCAAGTAGGGCTGATACATTGTTTACTCTTTCACGTATGAATGTTTTTGCCCAGTTCAGGTTTATTTAAGAATTCTCCTATTCTAATATGATTTTACTGTTATAAATGTGCATGCAAATCCAGCCACAAAATTTATCAAGTATAAATCATTTAAGGGCCCAACCAACACATATACCCGGACTGGTTGAATTCCAGTTGAGTCAAACTTTACCGTGTAAATTACTGAAAGCCCGTACTAAATATACCCGGACTGGCTGGATGACAAAACCATAACCTTAAAAAATTTAAGGACTCATCCTATATGCACTCGGACTATCTGAAAATTTAATCAAGAACTTATTGTGCAATTCATTAAAGGCCCGATCTCAATATATCAAGACTGGCCAAACCGAACCGAATTCTGATACTTGAAGGCCCGAACTTAATGTGCCCGGGCTGATTGTAAGAAAATCAAGCTACAATTTATCGTGTATCATTAAAACCCGAGCTATATGTACCCGGATTGGATGAATGAAAATCAAATTCATTATACCATTAAAGCCCGACCTCTACATGCTCGGCCTGGCTGAATGAAAATCAAGTCATAATTAATCAAGTGTATCCCTTAAAACCCGAGCTGCATGTACCCGGACTGGATGAGTGAGAATTGAATTCCGACCTTTAAGGGTGCCTGGACTGGTTGAATGCAAATTAGTACCTTTTATAAGCTCTTTTAAGCTCTACTGTGATCCTCGAGATTGAATCATACTTGGCTTTTTAATTACCCACCAAAATGTGGGTGTTAGTACTGCTCATTACTAATTTTAAGTACCAGACCTGTATGGGTTTTGAATTCCACTGGTGGGCCACTGAGGTGGAATTTGTGTGCCAGGCCTGCCTAGGCTTTGAATTCCACTGATGTGGGCCATTGAGGTGGACTTTGTGTGCCAGACCTGCCTGGGCTTTGAATTCCACTGATGTGGGCTACTGAGGTGGACTTTGTGTGCCAGACCTGTCTGGGCTTTGAATTCCACTGATGTGGGCCACTGAAGTGGACTTTGAGTGCCAGACCTGCCTGGGCTTTGAATTCCACTGATGTGGGCCACTGAGGTGGACTTTGTGTGCCAGACCTGCTTGGGCTTTGAATTCCACTGATGTGGGCCACTGAGGTGGACTTTGAGTGCCAGACCTGCCTGGGCTTTGAATTCCACTGATGTGGGCCACTGAGGTGGACTTTGTGTGCCAGACCTGCCTGGGCTTTGAATTCCACTGATGTGGGCCACTGAGGTGGACTTTGCGTGCCAGACCTGCCTGGGCTTTGAATTCCACTGATATGGGCCACTGAGGTGGACTTTGAGTGCCAGACCTGTCTGGGCTTAGAATTCCACTGATGTGGGCCACTGAGGTGGACTTTGTGTGTCAGACCTGCCTGGGCTTTGAATTCCACTGATGTGGGCCACTGAGGTGGACTTTGAGTGTCAGACCTGCCTGGGCTTTGAATTCCACTGATGTGGGCCACTGAGGTGGACTTTGTAGGGAAGTTCCATAAAAAAAATTGACTTTTGCATTTAAATTGTTCCAAAAATTGACGCTAAACAGGACTGACCATAAAGTAAAAAAAAAAAAAACCAGGACTGACTTCTGAAAAAAAATTGAGAAATAAATAACGCAAAAAGAATGACTAACTGGTTATTCAGCTTAGGGAGCTATAGCATGATGAGGCCCGAGCTAAGCTACTAGGGATAGTATTTTTTCAAGTGTTGAGCATTCCAGGACCTTTTACCCCTCTTGCCTTGGGCATCTTCCAAGTAATATGCAGCTATTCCAGCTTTTCCTATCACCTTGAATGGGCCTTCATACTTGGCCTCTAGCTTTCCTCTTTCCTCTGGATGTTGTATCTTTCACATAACCAGATCTCCCTCCTGGAAAACCTTAGGGTATACTCTTTTGTTATAGGCCTGGGTCATTCGTTTGCGATAGGCTGCGAGCCTAATTGACCACCGGGACCTGTGCTCCTCAAGTAAGTCCAAATCCATTGCTCGCAGTTCTTGATTGTTTGGGCCGTATGCCATGATCCTGGAACTCTCTTATCTGATCTCTGCTGGGAGAACAGCTTCAGTCCCATACACCATGCTGAAAGGGGTTTCACCCGTACCGGATCGAGTTGTAGTTCGGTAAGACCACAATACTGAAGGGAGCTCGTCTGCCCACTTGCCCTTGGCTGCATCCAATCGTGTCTTAAGGGCTTGGACTATCGTTCTGTTGGTAACTTAGACTTGTCCATTCCCTTGAGGGTATGCTACAGAGGTGAAAACTTGTTCGATCTTCATTTCCTGGAACCATGCCTGAACTTTGGATCCACAGAACTGTCTCCCATTATCTGATGCCAACCTGCGAGGGATTCCGAAGTGGCACACTATATTTTTCCATAGAAAATTGAGCACTTCATTTTCTGCAATTTTGGCTAAGGGCTCGGCTTCAACCCATTTGGTAAAATAATCGACTGCGACCAATAAAAATTTTCTTTGTCCTATGCTAACAGGGAATGGCCCCACAATATCCATTACCCATTGATCAAAAGGACAAGCGGCCATCACTGCCTTCATGTATTCTGCAGGTCTCCATTGTAGGTTAGCATGTCTCTGGCAATTATAACAAGAATTAACCAGATCTGCTGAGTCTTTCCGCATGGTTGGCCAGAAGAATCCTGCCAAAAGTGCTTTTCGAGCTAGGGCCAGACTGCCCAGGTGACTGCCACAAGACCCTTCATGAATTTCTCGTAAGACATAATTGGCCTCATCAGGACCCAAACATTTTAACAAAGGCTGAGAGAAAGATCTTTTAAACAGAATTTGATCGATCACGACAAAGCGGAGAGCCCTTCTCTTAACTTCCTTTGCTTTCTTATTATCACTCGGTAATTCTTTCTTGATTAGATATTTGTGCATATCATATCGCCAGTCTCCTTCCGGTACCTGAGCTATAATTTCATCCAAAGTTTCTAGTTGTGAAACAAGTTCCCGACCTGCGACAATGGGATCAGATCGGTTACTCAGAGCACTGGCTAAGCGGGCCAAGTGGTCTGCCTTCATATTTTTATCCCGGGGGATGAGCTCTAAGTTCAACTCGGTGAACCCTTCTTTGGCTTTGTCTAATGCTTTGATATATCTCAACATCTTCTTATCTTTACATTCAAATCTCCCGTTGCTCTGTTGGATTGCTAATTGGGAATCGGAATACAGATTAGCTCGGGAGATGCCCAAGTTTCGTGCTGCTTTGAGCTCAAGCAATAATGCCTCATATTCCGCTTCATTGTTTGAGGCCTTGAAGTCTAACCTGATTGAAATATTTGTTTTTCCCCCCAAGGTGAGATGATCACAATTCCAGCTCCGCACCCGGACTGACATGATGACCCATCTACGAAAATCTTCCATAATTCTTCTTGTTCTAGTTATACTGTCTCCGCTAAGAAATCAGCTAGGGCTTGAGCTTTTATGGCTGTCCGGGGCTTGAATTTGATGTCATACTCACTCAACTCTGTAATCCATCTGATAAGTCTCCCTGATGCATCTGGATTAGCTGCAATTTTTCCCAGAACGCTGTTGGTGAGCACCGTGATGGGGTGTGACAAAAAATAAGGACGCAATTTTCTCGCAGTGATAACTAAATCTAAGGCTAGTTTTTCCTGCGTTAAATAGTTGAGTTCAGCTCCCTTCAAGGCATGACTCACAAAGTACACAGGCTGATGATTTATTCCGTCCTTCCTGACTAGGACTGAACTGGCTGCTCGGTTGGTCACCGCCAGATATAAGAACAATTCTTCCCCTTGGATATGCTTATTCAGCATGGGCAACTGCTGTAAGTAAGCTTTCAAGTCCTGGAAAGCTTTCTCACTTTCATTATCCCATTCAAAATTTTTCATTTTTCGTAGTGCCTTAAAGAAAGGGAGGCTTTTATCTGCTGATCTGCTTATAAACCGGTCCAGTGCTGTAATTCTTCCTTTTAATCTCTGTACTTCCTGTATATTCTTGGGGGAGCTCATAGTAATGATGGCTTGGACCTTTTCGATATTAGCTTCGATTCCCCTTCTTGTAACCATATAACCCAGAAACTTTCCAGCTCGGACTCCGAAAGTACACTTGCAGGGGTTTAGCTTAAGCCGATAGTGCTTTAAAGTCTGAACAGTTTGAGTTAGGTTGGTAATGAACTGGTCCGCAGTTCGGGTCTTGACCAGGATATCATCTACATAGACCTCGATATTTTTTCCAATTTGCTGCTCGAATACTCTATCCATCAACCTTTGGTATGTAGCCCCGGCGTTTTTGAGTCCAAACGGCATGACCACATAGGAATAGGTTCCTGCTGATGTGACAAAACTGACCTTGTCTTTGTCCTCTTTTGCCAAGGGAATTTGGTGATATCCTTGGTAAGCATCCAAAAAGCTAAGTAATTCATGCCCTGCAGTGGAATCGACAAGCTGGTCTATTCTAGGTAGGGGGTAGCAATCTTTAGGGCATGCTTTATTCAAATCTCGAAAATCTACACACATACGTCATTTTCCCGTAGATTTCGGGACTAAGACTATGTTAGACAACCAGGTCGGGAAGTGGATTTCTTCAATATGCCCAGCCCTGAGTAGCTCGTCCACCTGCTCCTTTATTACTGCATCTTTTTCAGGACCGAAGTGCCTTTTCTTTTGAATAATAGGGCGACAGCCCTTTATTACATTGAGCTTGTGCTCTGCAATTTCCCGATGGACCCCTACCAGGTCTAAAACTGACCACGCGAAGACGTCTTTATTTTTTTGCAAACATTCCAGTAGTAGTTGCTTCAACTCTGCTTCAAGGGTACGGGCAATTTTTACCATCCCCGAAGTAGGGGAGATCATTATTTCTTCAATTTCTTCTTCAGCAGTGACAGATGTGTCTTCTATCAAGTTGAATTTTTCCATGCCAGCAAATCCAGGTCTGTCAACATTATCAGTCCTGGCTACTTTTTGTTCTATTCTGACTTCCTCCACATAACACTTTTGTGCAATAACTTGATCACCTTGCACCTCACCGACCTCATTACCCACTGGGAACTTAATTTTCTGATGCAGAGCTGATGCAACGGCCATGAAAGTGGTCATGGTAGGTCTACCCAGTATGCGTTATAGGCAGATGGAGCGTCTACTATAATAAAGCACACAATCCTGGTCTTGCGACCGTTGCCCTTCCAAAGAGTTAGGGGTAGATGTACTAACCCAACAGGCTGGATTGCATGACCCGTGAAACCAAAGAGTGATGTGACGACGGGCTCTATTCTGTACTGTCCCAGGTCCATTTGATTGATAGCTTCTTGGAATATAACATTGACAAAACTGCCTGAATCCACAAATATCCGGGTCACATCGTAATTCGCGACCATGGCCCTTATTACCAGTGCATCATTATGGTTGTTAGCAACCCCTTTTAAATCTTCCGGCCCAAAAGAGAGGGTCGAGCCAGTGTTGACAGTTTGATTGTCAATCTCCATATTTATTAATTTTTGGCTGCTAGTATTCCTAGCTTTATTGGAATCTCCATCAGTAGGGCCTCCTGAAATCATATTGATAATTCCCCGAGCAGGCGGAGCCGGTCTTTGATGAGCTCGGTCATCACTAGGCTGGTCCTGATTTGGGCGAATTGAAATCCTCATGAGGAGGAGCAGTCCTGGCTCTCTGTCTCAATCTTTCTTGTTGTTTCCTGTTCGGACGGTACCCCTCTTGTCGGATCAATATATTTTTTATTTCAGAATGTTGTTGTATTATCCTCTCAATCTCCTGATCTAATTGTCGGCAGTCTTCTGTAGTATGCCCATACTCATTATGAAAGTGACAATATTTATCTGATTGCCTGTTTCGGGGTCCATTTTCCGTCCACGGAGGCCTTTGTGTGAGTTTTCGATCGTCACAAATTTGTAGGGCTCGGACTTTACTCATGCGTAAAGGAGTGAAAGAGGTGAATTCTCCCAACAATGCAGGTCGGAATGGCTGTCCCATCCCTGAATTATTGTTTGGAACCCTATTGTTCTTTGGACTTTTTGGCCGTTCCCTCTTCACAGCTGCCCGCGAAACCTGTATCTCTTCCATGTTGACATATTTTTCAGCTCGGGCAAGTAATTCTTCATATGTTTCTGGCGGCCTCTTTATTAGGAATTTAAGAAAATCTTTTGTATCCAGCCCTTGCATGAAGGCACTGATGAGCAGGTCTGGAATAGCCATGGGTACCTCGAGAGTCAAGGCACTAAACCTGCGGATGTATGCTCTCAAATTTTCATGTTCTTGTTGCTTGATTGCAAAGAGGCTGAAAGTAGTGGTAGGATGCTTTTTGCTGCTAGCAAAGTGATGCAAAAAGAATTTGCTGAAATCCTTGAATTCCTTGATCTCCCCAGGACGTAGCATATTGAACCATTGCTGGGCTGGTCCTATGAGAGTAGTAAGGAAAGACCGGCACTTAATCTGATCAGAATATTTATGCAACAGAGCTGCATTCTCAAAACGTGCCAAATGGTCTTCAGGATCCCCTTTGCCATCATACTCCCCAACATGAGGCAATTTGACCTGATTGGGGAGGTCGGCGTCCAATATCTCCTGAGTAAAAGGAATGTTTCTTGTTGTGGTAGCTAGGTACCCGGACTGTTTTTTCCTTAACTGCTCCATCTCCTCCTTCAACTTTCTGATTTCATCGAGGTGGGCATTATGATCAATGTGTAGTGGATTGGCCCCTGCTCTTTCTGCAAAAGCCCTCTGAACAGCCTGAGCTACTAGTACCTCTAAATTTGGGTGATCTTCATTCTGATTAGCCATCGAAACTCTTTTTCTTCAAATTCCCACAGACGGCGCCAATTGATGATGTCGGAATTTTACCTCGGGTTCGGCCTGGTAGAATGGATCCTCCAAATTTCCAATGAATCAGGTCGGGTCAGGTACACCAAGTTCTGCACAAGCAATAGCTAGGTCAAGGGGCGCCGAAAGTGTTTTCGGCATGACCCCTCCAATGCCTAAGTCAGTGTCTTGAAGGCAGAGAGTATGATTAATGCGAAAACTGATAGATATGAATGCGTGAATGTAAAAGTGTGTAATGAATAATGAATACCATAACAGTACCTGTATTTATAGGAAAAATAGAGTAAGTTACCTAGTCGAATTATAACATGTCATGGAGTAGGACACTTCACTCATTGGTCCGCCCTTGAGTTTATCCCTATCTCATTCATATCTGTGCAATGGTCAAGCTTATCTCCAATGTATTCAAGTTCCACTTGACCTATAAAACATACCAAGCCCTATTGGGCCCCAGCTTGAGTCAGCCCAGTAATAAGCAGCCCAGGTCTAGACATGCCCTAACAGGTAGAAAACTGGGTTGGACCTGATATATAATAATAATCCCAAAATTGGGCCAACCCATAATGAACGGATTCGGGTCAAAATAATTTTTTGGGGCATCATACTCTATAAAAACATGTTCAATTCCTCTTGTTTCTGGGCATCAACTGTGAATTGTTGAAGAAGCCTGACACGAGATCATAAAAATGGAATAGAAAAATCAGTTGGCTTTCCTGCAAAGTTACAATAATCTCACATGATAGTAGTGCTCATACCTGGACTAGATGTGACAAGGAATATACATAAACCGCGTTTTCAGAACAAAGAAATACTAATGATTTCTTTTCCATGGTGTTGTTGGAATTGATGTTATCTAATATTCCTTGTACAACTGTCAAGAAGTACGAACACTTAATCAAAATGGATTAAATTAATGAAACATTTTAGATATTTAATTATATAGGCCATGAGACACAAGCACCATCTTCCAAATGGCAAGAAAAAAAAATGTAATAAGAAATGATACTCACCCGAAATCTGTGTATAAGCTCTAGATGGTTTCTTTGGACGAACCTTACTGGAGCTTAGTGTATTTCCCGAGTCACACTCGAGAGACAAAACTGATGAATCTTTTGTTGCCACAAGCAAAAGATTTTTGTCAAAACCATGGAAGCTGCAAGTTTCAAATTGCGTCGAAATGTTCCCTTTTAAAATTCACTGGCAATGAGTCTTTGATACAAGATGGTAGGCCCTTCTACATCAATCAACGAAACCTGGTAAGAAAATTTAGAGGATAATAATTTTAATTTTTAAAAAAATATATTCTTGAATCCTAAAGCATACCAGAATTATTAAAGCGCCGACAGCAAGCTCTCAATGTTAGTGTACTATCCATAGAATAATTAATTACATATATACCTTCACTGGCATCTGATCCTCCTGGTATATCTGTTACAAGCATGCACCCAAAAAATTTAGAGCACCGATCATTTAAATGCCAAGGAGGGGAATTTTCCAGAAAACATGGTTAGAATATGGCTTAAAAGCCGGAATAAATTAAAGCCAAGACAATCTTCTTTCTCAAGACAGAATCTAAAGAATTTGACATGGTTGATCACTAATTCGCATTATTCTTATTCGCATTAACACGACAAAAGTATTTACTTCAATAAAAGTTTCTGCCATGAGATTCTTCACCTAAACCATTTAATAACAATCCAAGATGCTATTCTCATTGGCCCATTTAATCCAAAGTAACAAAAATAAACTTTCAACCGAATCCCTTTGTCCACACACATCGAGAAAGTTGTATTTTCATGAAATATCATAGAGATAAAAGGAAAATCTTAAACAGGATATGAATTGAAAAGATTTGTGAATGCTCGAGTTTAATAATAGGAAAAACTACAAATTCACAAACCTGCAAATGACTTTTAACTTCATCGTTTGTGAGTCCATCGACCTTCATCAACTCCCTAACCTGTTTAGGTACGGCAACTACACGATCCAATCAATAACAACATTATTTATCAGACAATCGTGGATCAACAATTTGTAGTAATTCTAACAAGATAAAATTGACTACCTTATCGATAGTAGGATCCAAATTCTGAAGCTTCTGATTGTATACACCCTCTGCCTGTAGCAGTTAATAGAAAGTAATAAAATATCTATTCACAGCTCCAATCTATTACCACCAAACAGATAGAATGCTTTACCTGAATTCCAGCATCACTTTTCTTGACCTCCCTCTATATATCAGCAAAGTATTTCTCTTTTTTTTTTTCCTCTATATTATGTCTAAGAATCTCTTGAGGAAGTTTTGTCCTCTCGAAATTAATAAACCTTACCCAAATATTAAAAAAATCAATAACATAAGAAAGTATTTAACTCATATACGAAAACCAAAGCCACATGGGGAATAGAGAGACACAAGAATCCAAGCTTACGTACATGAATCAAAAAATTACTCAAAATACAAGCTATAAGTTCGAAATAAATTTTGTAAAAATAAAAAATTTGATCGGTATACACTACAAGAAAAACGGCCAAAGACAACGCTTTTTCCGCGTTGTTAATGTCCCCGAAAAAGCGTTGTCGTAGCCAGTGTTGTAAAAGACCACGCTCAAAGACAACGCTTTTTTAAGCGTTGTCGTATCTAAAAACGACAACGCTTTTTCCGCGTTGTCTTTGTCACAAAAAGCGTTGTTGTAGCCAATATTGTAAAAGGCCGCGGTCAAAGACAACGCTTAAAAAGCGTTGTCGTTTTGAGCAAAGACAACGCATAAAAAACGTTGTGATATTTGAAAAAGCGTTGTCTTTTTTAGTAACGACAACGCTTTTTTCACCTACGACAACGTTTAAAAAGCGTTGTCTTTTCTCAAATAAAAAACAAAAAAAAATTAATTCACAAATTTTCAATATTATCACCCAATATTCAAAATTTTTAAAAATTAAATCTAATATACAATATTTTAATATTATAAATCATTCAAATATAACAAAAATCATTCAAATATAACAAATAATCGAACTCTTCATGTTCATCTCGGCCATGTCAAAGTTCCTGTCTTATCACTGCAATTGGTAGTTGATGATCCCCTAGTTTCACAAGCTGAAATCCTACGCACCTGTAGAACAATTTGTATCAGCAATTTCTTGAAGAATACAATATCAACACTGAACAAATCCTGACAGAGAACCATAATTAATTACATACCAAGGCCTTGTCAGCCATCATTTTCTTCATTGAGTACACTAGACTGTAGAAAATTAAAGAAAAATCAAGCTCATGAATAACAAGATTGGAGATGGTAAAATGGTAGGTGGCTGATAACAGACAACTTAATGGCACACTTACGTCAAGGTTACTGCCAATGGAAGCCCTCCAAGAACCGCAACAACGACAATCGTGATCTATACCAAACATCAGTCAGTTAGATCATGGACTCCCAAATTCAAATCAAAGTTAAACAGAGAAAGAGCTAAACCCATATTAAGCAAACAAGAATCATATAAAGCTGCTGACACTGTAGGAAGAGCAATAGAAGATGTTGACATGAATAGAATCATATAAAAGCATATCAAATAACAATTGAGGTTGACATATATTAATACAAGTAAGAATATTTACTGTAGAGGACTGAAGTATTTTTAAAACTATCTCCATAACATGGTGGAATAATAAATATTCCTTTTCCAAGTAATTTATATAGTTATTTTCCAATTAATCACACTTTAATTTAGTTTTAAATACAATTTTTATCCAATATTTTCTAACCTAATTCAATACAATAACCAGTAGTGTTTATATCTGAAGTGCCTTGAACTCAAATATTTGGTCATTAGCATATTAATTGTTTTTTCACATTTTAACATGGGATCATTCATGTATTTCCAATTGGTTTCAGTTGAGAAATTTAACCTAAGTACTATCCATATATATGTTTGTTATTGTGTTTAAAAAAAATATTACATAATACATGGTTTAAAGAAGAAATTTTGATTTTGATTTAAATAATTTATAAGCTTCACACTATTTAATATTTGTTTTCTACAATTTTTAAGGAGGTCGATTTCTACACTGGTAACTCAAACAAGTTCACAAAGTTTAAGTGCCACCTGACCTGGCTAAGTTTCACCGTGGATTCAGCACACTGCCTCCCCAAATTACAACCAACCAGACATGACAAAGCTGAATTCACCACAGTTTCTGCCTGCAAATATAAAACCATTTGATAATACTCCTAGGATTTTAAAGTATAGGTCCATTTATAAGCACAAGGCAAGATATTGTGATGTGATTATAGTGCAAAATATCATAGAAATGCACCTCAGTGACTCCAATGGCCAGTAGTTTTGCATAGTCATCTATAGTGCCTAGACATCAGTACTGGTGCTAGATGTTCTTCCCCTCAGAAATTCAAGTTGCCTAGCTGCCTAGACATGTAGAACTTAAGTTAGTAATGCACTAAGCCAAAAATATATCCAAAAAAATGCAAAAAATTGCTGCCAGCATGCAAAATGTAGCTGGATATTATGGCATGTCAGTCTCTTGTCATGGTTTTCGTATTATGTTCTTATACTTCACAAATATATACATAAAAACTATAGCATATTGTTAAATAAAGCAATTAAAATAACAAGTTTCATGACTAAATCATTGTAACACATAATTAGGACTTGTCCCTGAGCAAAAAAAAATTAGTCAACGAGGACTTTTGTTGATTAATGTACAAAAATGACAGAGAATACAAGATAATAACCACTCAGCAAACAAACATATCTTTTCAATGCAGGTCAACTAGTATAAAATCCAGTCCAGCAAGCATAATCATTGTTTGCATATCTGTTCCAAATCAACAGTAACAGTATCTTGGATCAAGATAAATATAAACATCAGAATAAAAAAATAGGAATACAAGTTAGTTAGTGCTCAGGGGAAATAATCATCAATTTTCAGGGGCCAATATTCACTAGCAGCATGTTTTTCATTCGTGTATATAGATGGTGTTGAATATATCTATAAATCGGCTATAGATCAGATGAGGGCAAGCAAATACGTGGTAGAAATTGTTTATTAGCAGAAGAGTTCACAGTTTGAATGATAATTGTATTGCATCGGATATAAAGAAGTCAGACAAAATTTAGGATGCATATTCTCAAAGGTATTGAATTGCTAAAAAGTACTACCTATATGCACCTAAGCTTTTAATAGGTCAGAAAGAAATCAGTAAATCACATTAATTGAAAAAATTTGCATACGATTTATTTACGACCGTTGTGTATACAAACAAGTGACCCGTTAACAAAATCCGGTAAGGTTATAAGGCTTTGGCTATAAACAGGAATGACTCTTCTTCATTTTCAACACGTTGGGAATAACAGGGCTTGAGACTGTTTGGACCAGAATAATACCAACCAGGAAGAAAACCAAGACTTTGCAACATATTAAAGACTTCTGAACCCTCTTGACAAAAACAATTCAGCCGTTCAACAGGCCCGTGTTTGGAGTAGTGATAAGTGTATTTTATACACTTAATTTATATATGCTTTAATTGTTAATTGCTTGTTTCGAGCAGATTTATGTGGATATTTTGTTGTTTTTGTGTTTGTAGGAAATTATGGAATTTATGTGAAAAAGGAGGAAAAATAAGAAAAATGAGATTTGAGAGAAAAGAATTAAAAGAATAAAAGGGAAGAAGAAAGAAGAAAAGTAAAGAAACGTACAGACAAAAGAAAGGAACAGTGATGGGCCATCTTATTGGGCCAAAAGATCAGCGCTTCCCATTAGCGCTCAAAGAAGAGCTATCGCTCAAGTTCTTGGGAAGGTGAGAAACTTGAGATCAGAGGGCTATACGCGCGCGCGTGATTTCTGGAGCGGGCGCTTGTCGCTAAATTCTGAACTTGGAAATTTTTATTCGGAAGGAAATTTTTATAATTTCTTGGGCTTTTGAGTGGGCTTTGTGAGACACTATAAAAGGGAATTTTTCATCTGATTATTGGGGGAGCCGCCGCAACAATTACACAGAAATCAGAGGTTTGATCGAGAGATTTTTCTTGAAGGATTTCTGGAAGCTTAACTTGAAGAACGAAGACGGAGTTTGATAGACCGGACACGGCGTCGACGACGGATTTGTTTCTTTTATCTTTTATTTTATTCTGAATATGTTTGAATTTATGGATTATTGTTTTATTCAGAATTTTATTATGAACTAAATTTTTAGAGTCTAGAGGTCGGATGGAACCTGGTGTAGACATTTTCTTGAATTCTTGATTTTATTGAATTGAATTTCTTCTAGATTAATTGTTTTTTTCTAGAATTGATTGTCATTTCAATTATCTGATCAATAATTGATTTGTAATATTTATTTGAAATCTGGCACTCGGGAGAGGAGATTTTGAATAGGACCATTGGAAAATACACTGTTAATTGTTTATCTGACTCGGGAGAGCTATTAACTTTAACAGAGCTTTTAAAGAGAACATTGTTTTGAATTGATCACTGCAAGTAAATTCTTAATAGGGATATTTGAATTCAATTGTAGTTGATATATTTTATTCGGCACTCGGGAGAGGGAATAATACACGTAAGTGTTCTTGGCTATTAATTCTTTGAAATTCATGAAGATTAATTAATTAGGATTGATTGTTGTTGAAACCAGGTGAAATCTATACCTCTAGACCATTTTCTCTGATTGATTATTCCTGAAAGTTGTTTGCGTGCTATCTAAAATCAACTGATTATTTATTTTAATTGCAAAATTCTTGATTATTGATTTTCTAGATAAAGTTTGGACTATTCTAATTACAAGCACTATTATTTTCATTTTACTCCCTGAGGAATCGATACTTGATTTTATCACTATATTAAAACTTGACACTCGTACGCTTGCGAGGAATTTTCAACACCAAGTTTTTGGCGCCGTTGCCGGGGAGTAAATTTTGATTATTTTTTAGTCTTGTTACCAATTAGTCTAGATTTTAATTTAGAGTTTTTTTATTTTAAGTTACTAATTAATTTGTTCTTATCTTTTAATTGCAGTCTATGCAACGATCTCAAAGTTCTAATTCTCTACTGTTTGATCCGGAGATCGAGCGTACTGCGCGTGCTTTAAGACGAGCTAGAAGAGAAGAACTTGAAAGAATGGCTGAACAAGAAGCAAACCAAGCTCCCCTAGTGCCTATTAGAGATCACTTCAGACCGACGATCCAGGCTCACTATTCTGGAATCGCTTGAGGAACTATCAATGCAAACAATTTTGAGCTAAAGCCTGCATTGATCAACATGGTTCAACAGAACCAATTTAATGGGAGCGCCACTGCCGATCCTTATCTACACCTACGCACCTTTTTTGAGATAACCGATACGGTAAAAATTAATGGTGTGTCTGAGGATACTATACGCTTACGCTTGTTTCCGTTTTCTCTCAGGGATCAAGCCAGAAGTTGGTTGCAATCACTGCCGCTTGGAAGCATCACTACTTGGGAGGGGATGGCAGAAAAATTTCTTGCGAAATATTTTTCACCTGCCAAAACCACCCAACTGAAGATTGAGATCAGTACTTTCAGGCAGATGGATTTTGAACAGCTTTACGAGGCGTGGGAAAGGTATAAAGAATTACTTAGACGTTGTCCTAACCACAATTTTGCAGATTGGGAATAGATTGAGTGGTTTTACAACGGACTGAATGCGCCTACGAGAATGAATGTGGACTCAGCGGCTGGAGGTACTATATTTGCGAAGGATCATGTTCAGGCTTATGATATGTTGGAGGAGATGACGGTCAATGGTTTCCAATGGCCATTTGAGCATGTGGGAGTCAAGAAACCAGCTGGAGTGTATGCAGTGGATCCTCTCACGTCCATCACTGCTCAATTATCTGCACTGACTACACAGGTAGCTTCTTTGAATAAAATTAATGTTGCAGATTCCATTGGAGTTGAAGGATCACATAACCCAGAGCAAGTCAATTATATAAATCCAAATGGCTACCGAGGATATGGAGGCTATAGAGGTAACCCTGTCCCAAATACTTATCATCCTAACTTGCGTAATCATGAAAATTTTTCGTATGCTAACAATAAAAATGTGCTGAATCCTTCGGGATTCAATACAAACAAGGATGAGGGTAAGCAGTCGTTGGAGGATGTGGTTAGTACTTTTGCGCCGGAATCAGGTAAGAGGATGGCGAGAACTGAGTCTCGACTTGACAGTTTGGAGACGCACATGGCCAACATGGGCGCAGTGTTGCAATCCATGGAGACTAGTATTGGGCAGTTGGCGAACGCACTGAAGGACAACAATCGCGGCCAGTTCCCTAGCAATACTGAGGTAAATCCCAAGGAGCAGTGCAATGCCATAGAGTTGAGGAGTAGAAAAGAAATTGGAGTCCAAGAAACTGCTATGAAAGAGGAGGAAGTCGAGACAAAAGAGAAGGAGCCTGAACTGGAGCCGAAACCGAGGTACAAACCTCCACTTCCCTACCCGCAGAGGTTCAAGAAAAAAGCATTGGACGAGCAGTTCTCCAAATTCTTGGAGATTTTCAAGAAAATTCACATCAACATCCCCTTTGCTGATGCTTTGGAGCAAATGCCGAACTACGCAAAATTCATCAAGGAGATGATGTCCAAGAAAAGGAGACTGCTAGAGAACGAGGTGGTCAATTTGACTGAAGAGTGCAGTGCGGTGCTGCAAAAGAAGATGCCACAAAAGCTTAAGGATCCAGGAAGTTTTACTATTCCTTGTTCTATTGGCTCTTCTTATTTTAATAATGCACTTTGTGATTTAGGGGCCAGTATTAATTTAATGCCATTATCTATTTACAGGGCCTTGGAGTTGGGAGACATGAAATCGACTAAGATTTCATTGCAATTGGCGGATCAGAGCATTAAATATCCACTAGGAATTGTTGAAGATGTTCTAGTCAAGGTGGATAAATTCATCTTCCCAGCGGATTTTGTGGTATTGGATATAGAAGCAGATCATGGTGCTCCGCTAATTTTTGGGAGACCATTCTTGGCCACGGCGGATGCAAAAATTGAAGTGATGAAAGGGGAGTTGTCAATGGGTGTGGAGTGCGAACGAGTAATCTTCAACTTATTTACGAAAACATCTAATCCACCCATCGAACTATTATGCTTAATTGAACCGGTTGTGAAGTTGGAGAGCTGTCAAAGAGCTGATTTTGCGGTTGATTCATCGAACGAGAGAGCGCCAAAACCACCAAAGAAGGCCACGAAAAAAGCAAAATTTAAAAGGCGGTTCGTGGAATTTATTTGGCGAGTGAAAGAGAAGGGGAAGAATTAATCCCGTGAAAGTCGGGCTGACGACTATAAACCAAGCGCTTTTTGGGAGGCAACCCAAAATTTTTTATTATTTATTTATTTATTTTTATTTATTTATTTATTTTTTTTATTTTTAATTTCTGCTTTAATTTTCATTCTTGTTCATTAGTTAATTTTATGATTTTTGAATTATTGTTGGGAACTTTGGAGGCCTAAATTTATGAATGTTTTGAAAATTTTTCAGGATTTTAACAGTCTGGGCAGATCTTTATGCGCGCTCGCTCGTCAACTCTTGCTAGTCCGCGCACACTTATGCGCTATTGCACTCCCTAACAGCACAAGACCAAGCGCTATCGCCCTCTATACCCGCGCAAGAACTAAGCGCTATCGCGCAATCTAAGGGCGCTGCATTATGCGCTATCGCGCTCTCTAACCGCGCTCCACCATGCGCTATCGCGCTCCTTTACCCCTCCACATAGCGCTATCGCGCTCCTCAATAGCGCACTCACAAGCGCTATCGCGCTACTTTACAGCATTCCATCAAGCGCCATCGCGTTCCTAACTAACACCATCAAGCTCTATCGCGCGATTGAACGGCGCATGATTATGCGCTATCGCGCATGACTTCAGAAATTTAAAAGCCCACTCCAGAGTCTTCCTCCCAGACTTAAATCACGATCCCTCGTTCGAGTCCATCTTTAAATCTCACGCACTGGCATGATCATCGTAAATCTTCTACTCAACAAAATATCATCATCTCAAGGATTGTGAGCTTAATTACAAGGCAGAAATTCTCAGAATTGGTCTTGCTCCATCTAAGCTTGTCGAGAAAGGGGAATTTGAAGAATTTGGAAAATGTATTCGTGAACGGTACAAAAGCTGAAATTTTATCTCTTACATTTGATTTTTGATAAATGTTGTGATTTGAGGCTATTGGGTTGTCTGAGTTGTGGATTGGAGTACATTTGATGCAGTGAAATTCTATATCATTTTATTCGTGCCTACCAAGTGTTTGTTGAATTGCTTGGGTTATATTTGAACGTTGGTTGCTGGAATTGTTGGGAGTTTATTGCATTGTTTGAGGCATTTGATTTGATTTGAGTTGAATTATTGAGTTACAATGCCACCGAAAACCAAAGGGAAAGGAGCAATTTCTTCGTCCTCTGCTGCTTCATATGATAGACACAGATTTTGGAATGCCACAGTAGAGGAGTATTGTTTTGATGTAATGGAGCGAGGGATGCACAAAGAAAGAGGAATGAGTTTGAGAGAGCATAGTGCGCCGGCGTTAATTGAAGCTAAGAGAAGAGGTTGGGAGACATTTGTTAGGAGTCCACCAGATGCTGTTATATCATTGATTCATGAGTTTTATGCAAATTTTATGGTCAAAGACGTGAATCTGAAAGTTCGAGTTCGAGGAAAATTGGTGCCTTTTGATAAGAGTACAATTAACAGCCTTTATGAAATGCCAGATTTGGACATTGCAGATGATGAGTATGAGGTATTCAAGAATCACTCATATCCAGATAACATTGTACTTCAGACCTTGTGTGAGGATGGGGCGGAATGGAAGAGGAATGCGAAGGATGAAGTTGTTACATTTCCATCCATATTTCTTCGACGAGAAGCGAATAATTGGCATGAGTTTGTGGCTGCCAGGATGTTGCCATCTGGGCATACATCCGATGTGACTAAGGTTAGAGCTGGACTGGTGTACTGCATTGTGACAGGGAAATCCGTTGATGCTGGGAGAGTAATTCAGGAGTCTATTATTGCTGCAGTTAGGGGTTCCTCGACTATCAGTTTACCCCACTCGTCTTTGATTACTCAACTTTGCCGGTTAGCTGGTGTTGTGTGGGATGATACAGAGCAGATTCTTCCAATTCGAGGTCCTATAAGAATTACTGGTGCATTGAGACGGGACAAGAAGAAGAAAGCAGCCAGTACTTCTGAACAGGCAGCTGAACCATCGCAACCCTCGGAGCCACTACCACACTTTGAGCCAGCACCTTCCCATTTGGAAGGACCCATGTCACTACCGACGCATCCGGCCACTGAGTATTCTACTCGTGATGATTCTACGGCCGTGCTTACTCAGATGAAGAAGCAGTGGAAGTTGATGCGAGCACATATGACATATATGCATGACTTCACTGCCGCTCTTGCCCAGAATTATCCGCCCACTGTTGTGCCTTATCCAGCTCCTCCGCAGTGGTCTTTTGATGATACTGCTGCTGCTGCACCTTCATTCCATGGAGATGATGATGATGACGCCGAGTCCTGATGCTCGGTGTCGAAGGTATGAGTCCCTTGTTTTTTTTTTTATTGATTTTTAATCACTAGGGACAATGATTACATTAAGTTTGGGGGGGAGAATTAGTTTTTGATTTAGTGATTTAGTTGTTTGGTTGATATTTGAGTAGTTAAATTTTATTGTGTGTTTTATAGATAAAATTTTTGTTGAGTTTAGTTGTTGTGTTAGTTTGAGTTGAAACGAAGTTGAGAAATATATGGATGCATGGCTGATGAAAATATTTTTTGTGCTATAACTGAAATCCATGATTGTCTACCTATTTGACAAATATTTTTTGAAAAAATGGAACCAATTGGATGAACAATTTCCTATATACGCTGTGATTAATGCTTGAATATGATTTTTGAGACATACAAACATAGATATGATTGAGGCATTGTTTGAAATTTTTGGGCCTAATTTTCATTGAAATAATTTATCCTTAGTTGCCCATTTGAGCTTGCACTTATATGAGTACATTGAGGTACGAGAAAATTCTGAATTTGTTGTGAAAATCATCTTTAACTGCTGATGATTATTCTTTTTCTGCACTGATTGAATTTGTATGATTTAATTGTGGATTGAGACTTGTCTAGAACTAGTTCGAACACTCTTCGAGGCGAAATACGGGCAAAACTGAGATTAGAAATGATTTAGGCGATTTTTCTGAATTCGTTTGAGCCTTTCAAGCTACCTATTACTATTTTATCCCTAGTACCTTGTTTGAGCTTTATTGAAAATCGAATGGCATGCGTGTAAACGTGTGATTAAACCTCCATTCGTCATTATTTCAAGGTCCTACATTGACTACTCGATAGCTTAAACACTATTTTCTACCTTTAAGGGAGTAATTTGAATGCTAAAATGTTGTATGCTCCTAGCTTTATTTGTGAAAAAAGGATTGGTGTGGTGGATGAATTGAAAAGATGAAAAAAAAAAGGTAGTAGAAAAAAAGATTTGAAAAATGTGGTAGAGAGTTGAAAAAGTTCTGAAAAGAAGAGTTGTGAAAAAGTTGAGAAATGAAGTGAATTGAAATAGAAGTGAAATTGTGAATGAAAAAGGAGTCGTAATTGAGTTTGATAATGATAAATTACTCCTTATTTTGAATTCTTATCATTATTTGTAGCCGTGAGCCAGGCCTTACATTATAAGCTGAATAAGTCCTATTGACCGAGTCTCAGTTGCCCAATATACTAGTGGAGAAGAGTTGCGAGAATTTAGCATATGGACTGTTGATTGATGCTTTTAATGATTATGAATTTTGATCTAAACACTTACACACTATTATTCGTTGCAATTACCTAATTGTGAGTGTTTTTTATTAGTATCTTATTTTTGATCCTATTGCTACCTTGAAAAGACCTCATGATCTATTAATGTGTGAATTGAATTTGGATAAGAGTGTTTTGAAACGTGAGTTGCGGAGATTGTGAGTTTATGCGGTTATTTTGTTATGATTGAAACTTTCAAGTGTTAAGTTGGGTGTGACATGATTGGATTTGATATTTTTGAAATCATTGTTGAGGCCATTGCTCCATAATATTTCTTGACTATTCTTGTGGGTTTGATAGAATTAGTTTTTGGAATTTAATAGTTTTGCTCGGGACTAGCAAAAGTCTAAGTTTGGGGGTATTTGATAAGTGTATTTTATACACTTAATTTATTTAAGCTTTTAATTGTTAATTGCTTGTTTCGAGCAGATTTATGTGGGTATTTTGTTGTTTTTGTGTTTGTAGAAAATTATGGAATTTATGTGGAAAAGGAGGAAAAATGAGAAAAATGAGATTTGAGAGAAAAGAATTAAAAGAATAAAAGGGAAGAAGAAAGAAGAAAAGTAAAGAAACGTACAGACAAAAGAAATGAACAGTGATGGGCCATCTTATTGGGCCAAAAGATCAGCGCTTCCCATTAGCGCTCAAAGAAGAGCTATCGCTCAAGTTCTTGGGAAGGTGAGAAACTTGAGATCAGAAGGCTATACGCGCGCGCGTGATTTCTGGAGCGGGCGCTTGTCGCTAAATTCTGAACTTGGAAATTTTTATTCGGAAGGAAATTTTTATAATTTCTTGGGCTTTTGAGTGGGCTTTGTGAGACACTATAAAAGGGAATTTTTCATCTGATTATTGGGGGAGCCGCCGCAACAATTACACAGAAATCAGAGGTTTGATCGAGAGATTTTTCTTGAAGGATTTCTGGAAGCTTAACTTGAAGAACGAAGACGGAGTTTGATAGACCAGACACGGCGTCGACGACGGATTTGTTTCTTTTATCTTTTATTTTATTCTGAATATGTTTGAATTTATGGATTATTATTTTATTCAAAATTTTATTATGAACTAAATTTTTAGAGTCTAGAGGTCGGATGGAACCTGGTGTAGAGTTCTTGAATTCTTGATTTTATTGAATTGAATTTCTTCTAGTTTAATTGTTTTTTTCTAGAATTGATTGTCTTTTCAATTATCTGATCAATAATTGATTTATAATATTTATTTGAAATCTGGCACTCGGGAGAAGAGATTTTGAATAGGACCATTGGAAAATACACTGTTAATTGTTTATCTGACTCGGGAGAGCTATTAACTTTAACAGAGCTTTTAAAGAGAACATTGTTTTGAATTGATCACTGCAAGTAAATTCTTAATAGGGATATTGGAATTCAATTGTAGTTGATATATTTTATTCGGCACTCGGGAGAGGGAATAATACACGTAAGTGTTCTTGGCTATTAATTCTTTGAAATTCATGAAGATTAATTAATTAGGATTGATTGTTGTTGAAACCATGTGAAATCTATACCTCTAGACCATTTTCTCTGATTGATTATTCCTGAAAGTTGTTTGCGTGCTATCTAAAATCAACTGATTATTTATTTTAATTGCAAAATTCTTGATTATTGATTTTCTAGATAAAGTTTGGACTATTCTAATTACAAACACTATTATTTTCATTTTACTCCCTGAGGGATCGATACTTGATTTTATCACTATATTAAAACTTGACACTCGTACGCTTGCGAGGAATTTTCAACACCAAGTAGTCGGATCAGATCAACGAAACTAGAGTTGAGATGTTACTTCTTTACTATCGAAAATTTCTTTCGTAGGAGCAAAATAGCGACTCAGCGGAGTCTTAGGCTCAACGGAAAAAGCAATATTCAAAAGAATCAAGGAAAATGAGGGAAACATAAAACTGAGACTGGAATATCTAATCGAAGAGATTAAGCAGAAAAGCACATGCATGCCGAAACGCCACAAGAAAGCTGGGGGATGGAAGCAACAAACACTCGCAGTAGCATATATATAGTTGCTAAATAAACAAAAAAGATGCCTCTAGGCTTAATTGAATCCCCTGCTGCAGCTGGAGCCATGATCAGCTTTTTTTTGTTTAAATTCTGCTTTGAAGTATCAAACAAAATTATTTTGATCCAAGACCACATATTACATAGGAAGAACATGTCATGCACAAGCTTTGATTTCTCCAGAAAAAATAAAATTCTTAAGATACAACATTACATCACTGAACATACACTCTCTTACGTAACACACTAACATATACTCCCGACTATTCACGGATCCACGAACAAAAGGATATTCTTATCGCCCAATCAACACAAGTACACAACAGACACACCAATTCATTCAACGAACACGCGTACACAACCAAAATCGCAGATCTCTGTCACCTAACACGATCTAGCACAGAGAAAGCTAAAAAATGCTTCACCGATCCAAAATTAGATACATTCACAAGCATAAGAACCAAAGAAAAACAGAAACACACAACAAAAAATACCAAAAAAAAAAAACAATTGAAATTCTGGAACTCAATATCGAGATAATTGCATCACCTCATCAAATGCAAATAATAGCGGGATACCTAAGAGATAGGCGGTAGAATCGAGAAAGTTAGCAACAAATGGAAAGCATTGCGAAGATGTTAGAGTGCGTCGATCTTTAGATGTCGAGCTTCCTCCGGAGAGAATCTCAGAAGAAAGCTCGTAATGATGCCTAAATTGGCACCGATACTCAGCAGAGAAGCGGCAGAGACTCCAGCGATTAGCCGCCGTCGGAACACTGATTGTAGTGGCCTGAATCACTCAGCCGCCTGCTGAAAACTGCAGAAGAAGAATTGAAGATTGGGATGTGACGAGGCCGGCGCATGTCGCGAAGATGGTGAGAGATTTGATGGGGATCGAGGGTTCAATCGATTTCTTTGAGAGTGGCGGATAGCTCTCGTATATTCTATTAGAATTATTTCTTTATTTTTCAAGCTTTTATTTTAAAAAAAGCGTTGTAAAAGAAATTAAAAATAACGCTTATCCACAACCCTTTTTAAAAAGGGTTGTGGATGACAAAATAAATTTTGTCTTTTATACATTTAAAAAATAAAAAAACGCTCATTCACAACCCTTTTTAAAAAGCGTTGTGGATGACAAATAAAATGTTGTCTTTTATACATTTAAAAAAATAAAGACAACGCTTTCTTATAAAAGCGTTGTGTTTCCTTTTTTAACAACGCTTTTTATAAAAAGCGTTGTCTTTTAATTGTTGTTAATGACTACCTTAAACGGGCAGGTATAAAGTACCTACGATCAATAATATTCCACAAATCAATAATATTTAAATTCAAATGAACCAAGAACAACAAATATTTAAACCCTAATTATCAAAATATGCCTCAAGTTTTCAAAATCGAGTTCTCATTCACTAAAAAACCTTCCTCCTAGGCTGAATTGCAGTCGGCGATGGAAATGGAGTGAAAATCTCATGGCTGAAGAAATGGGGTCGACGAGGATGGCGATTAAATTGGTCAAAATTGATAATAAAAGAAAGCTCTTTCCAAGAGCTTTCCAAATCTATTCTCGGATCTAAATTTCGAGTACCGACGACAGAGAAATGATCGGTCAAAGGTGACAATTTTGGTTGAAGAAAAGAACAGAAGAAACCGAAGAGAGAATGAAGACGATAAGATGGGAAATAATGAATTTTATCTAAATATTTTTTTAAAAAAATAATCAAAGATCTACAATGGTTTTAAAAAAACTGTTGTCTTTTGCCAATAAATTCGCACTATTAGACAACAGTTTTAACATAAAATCGTTGTCTTTCCACTGTTGTTGAATTAATATTTTCTTGTAGTGTATTTGTACCTGATAAGCTCTTCTTATATTAGTCTGATCTGATCTCTTACTTAGATCTGCCTTCAAGCTTCACTCTAGCTTTACGGACAATCGATATGACTTTATACCAATTAAGTTACAGTATCCGAGCACTCGATCTGATTACACTCATCTGACCATATTACTTCGATCTGGTCCCAGTATTTGATCTGACCATGAACTTATCTTATCACTAAGCTCATCTGATCTCTACTCTTTGATCCGATCTTTTCCAATCAAGCTGATAGAAGCATACTTCAACAATCTTCTCCTTGATTCTTTTAGGTTAACAGTTGCTCTCCAATCTAGCCTCCATAGGCTAATTTTCAATCACCGCATTAACTAAGTCCAAACATTTCTTGAACTTAGCATACGGCACTGTCATAACATCTGTAGGATTTTCTTCTGATGTTATCTTCTCAAGGATCACATCTACTTTTTTAATGACATCTATGACGAAATGCATCTTCACATCTATGTGTTTTGATCTTTCATGATAGACTTGGTGTTTTGTCAAGTGTATTGCACTTTGATTATCACAGTGTACTACAACTTGATTTTGCTTCACACCGAGCTTCGCTATCATCCCTTTTAACCAAAATCCTTCTTTTACTGCCTCAATAACAGCTATGAATTCTGCCTTAGTGGTATAAATGACAACCACTAACTGTAGATTAGATTTCCAAGTAATTGTTGTGTCATAAAAGGTAAACACATATCCAGTCAATGACTTTCCCGTGTCTAAGTTTCAAGCAAAATACGAATCCACATATCCAACCTCCAGATCAATTCCATCTTGTTGTTTCTCAAACTTCAACCCAATCCCAGTAGTGTTTTATGAGATATCTGAGAATCCATTTAAGAGCTTCCCAATTATATGAACCTGGATTAGCCATAAACCTTGACACAACACTGATTGAATTTTCCAGATCCGGCCTACTACATACAATTCATTATATGAGACTCCAAACTCCACTAGCATATGGAATACAAGCCATCTTCATCTTGTCCTCCTCACTTTCAGGTGCCTGACTAGCTGATAGCTTCAAAGGCTGTCCCAGTGATGTTAGAACAGGCTTCGCTTGATTCATGTTAAACTTCAGAACTACCTTCCTCAAATAGTACTTCTAACTTAAGTGAATCTCCTGCCTTTTTCTATTTCTCATTATGTCCATGCCCAAAATTCTCTTCGCTTGTCCTAATTCTTTCATATCAAACTCTGAGTTGAGCTGTTTTTTCAAGGATAATATCTCTGCCCTACTTTTACTTGCAATCAGAATATCATCAACGTAAATCAGTAGGTACAAGATAACTTCCTCTTCATCCTTTTTCAAATAGACACATTTTTCATATTGGCTCCTCACAAAGTCAATACCAATCATGAACTCATCAAACCTCTTGTTCCACTACCTCAGACTCTCCTAAGTCCATACAATGATTTCCTCAGTAAGTAGACCTTATTCTATGTTTTCTAATGTATGTAGCCCTTAGGTTGTTCCATATAGATAGTTTCTTCAAGGTCACCGTGTAGGAAAGAATTTTTCACATCAAGCTGCTCAAGCTCCAAATCGATCTGGTTCAACAGTACTAACATAATCCGGATGAAACAATGTTTCACCACTGGAGAATAGACTTCATTTAAATCTATCCCTTCTACCTGACCAAAACTCTTTGCAACCAGTCTGGCTTTATACTTGATCTTTTCTGTACCAGGAGTTCCTTCCTTCTGTTTATAGATTCCCTTTCATTCCAAAGTCTTCTGATGCTTCGGTCTGTCTACCAATGTCAAGGTTTGATTCTTTTCAAGTGAGTTCATCTTTTCACTCATAGATTCTATCCACTTGTTTTTGTGTTTACTTGCCATAGCTTCATCATATGTACTCGGCTCTAAATACTCCACCTCCTCAGCTACTGTAAGTGCATACCAAGCCAGATCAGCTTCACCAAACCTCTTTGGAGCTTTGATCTCTTTTCTAGTTTTGTCTCTAGCAAGATTATAATTACTCAAGTCCTCCTTTTTATCACTCGCTGACGCATTCTCATCTTGCATCTCATCTGACCCTGTATCTAGTACAGAAGACTCCACCTCAAACGGTGATTTGAGGTTCTCAATAATCTAACTGTCATTTCCTTCCATATTCATTTTATATCCCAGTTTGGTTTTATCAAACTTTACATCTTTGGTGTTGAAGAACTTTGAACCTCTTGACTTCAGGTTCCAAACTTTATAACCTTTCACACTATCCGGATACCCAATGAATATGCATCTCATTGCCCTTGCTTACAAATGATACTCTTTTAGATTTCCCAAGAACACATGTGAGGACCTCGATTCTAATCATCTAATACATAAATAATCAATAAAGCATCCAATAAAGGACAAGGCTATAAGCCAATTTTTTTTAAACAAAGTGCCTCGCTCTAGTTGCAAGAAACGCCTGCTCGAGCGGTAAGAAACACCCGCTCGAGCGAGAAAAACCCTGACTCAAAAAAAATACACCACTCGCTCGAGCGGGCAATCCCAGCGCTTGAGCGAGACCTGTTCTGAACCAAAATCCAAAATTTACTCAAGATCATTTTCTTAAACTCCAATTCAAATAAAAAACATGCCGAGATATAAAAATACATATTACAACAACATGCAAACTTCAAACCTCGAATATTCGATACAACATAATTCAAAGAAAGTACAAGTTCTAAAATTATTTCAATAACAAAAGTTCGACATGCTATTCGAATCCTAAACCGAATCCTCCCTTCTATCATTCCCAACTCGATCTAGTCATGCTGCCTTCGACTGGATCCTGTCACACCTGTTGTCAAGAACACATACAAAGACAAGACAACAACCGGATAAATCCGGTGAGAATACAATTCTCAGTAAAAGAGACAATACAGACAATATCAATTAATATATCGACTCATGATATACATATCAACGAGGCAAATCTAAAAGAAACTAAATGAGATGCATGTCTTTAAAATAGGGATTATCATGCTCAGATAATCAAAAAGGGATTTGGTTCTTCTATTCTTCTGTTGGGATCCCGTGGTAAGATATCACAACAATCACACCGACTCTTCCCTCGAGGTGGACGTCGTATATCTCAATCCTCTAGACTCCGGAGCGACTATAGAAAGTTGATCGGCCATTGTAGTAAATCTCCTACAATGCCACTTGACTATAATCCCCGGAACATCTAATTCTCAATGAAAATTAATCAAATTGGCTCAATATGAATGCGTGTGAAATCATAATACATTCAATAAAATTCAAGTAAGTACATTAACATGCAAGTATGTGATTTCTTTGGAACACTCGAATCAAGTCGGATTCGAGTAACTTGTTTCATTCAAGTCTAAGTCATCTTATACCTCTTCTTTGATTCGACGTAGCTTCCAATCTTGATCAAGCTACAAGAAAAGAATTTCCAAATTAAAATTCTTTTCCAAACAAAATTCTACGGTGATGGTAACTAAATACCAAACCTCGATCAAATCTTCGATGATTCGAATTCTATGAACTCTGAACTCCACAATATTCAATCAAATCTGAACGGACAAATAAAAACAATCCAATATCAATCCATCCAATTCAAAATGATTCAAGGATGAAATTCCAACTCTTATAATCCGAAAATCTCAAACCGGCAGCATAACGACTATAAATTCAACTATCCAAAATCGCAGACAACAATATATCAATCTAAACAACTCAAATCAACAATAATTCACCCAATTCCATCAAATCCCAAAAACACCAGTTACGAATTATGGCTAAAAATTCATAACAAATCCGAACGACGTTCTTTTTCCGATCTGACTTCAAATAAACGATCTATGCTAGCTCAAGAACAACAAATCCGAAAATCATCAAATTCTAATGGCATCCAAAAATTGGAGTATAGTTGATCGAATAAAAACTTACGGTACAATGGAGCTCTTGTAGCCGTGATCGTGAATACACCTTCGGATTAAAATTCTATCGGACTGATCGAGCACGAAATGAAATCAGAAAGCTTAAAAGTTTGAAAGGGGTGTCCATGGAGGTTGGAGGCATGAAGGAGAAGAGAATAATGGAGAAGGAAGCTTAGTCAAGATATATAAATATACTCAAGAATAATCAAAGTCCAAAATTACAAAATAGCCCCTAAAAACTTCACAAATTGCACTTTAGTCCCTTATTGAATATCAATTAAATACTCAAATTTCTTAATCTCCGATTATCAATCTTAATCTCCTATAATCTCGAATAGGCTAATTTTTGGGCGTTACAATTCTCTCCCTCTAAGAACTGATTTCGTCCTTGAAATCGAATACGGTTCAATCTCAAAATGGATAAGAGGCAAAACCAAACTGCAATATGAATTCTCTTCAAATATATAACTCTGGAATGCTTCTACATATTGGACCTTGTCTTTCAAACTGCTTCTTGGAATCCGTATTGGCTCAACTGCACTAACACCCACTGAATCAGATTGGTTCAGAGCTGCTTCTAATTCCGGTCGGAACTCTAACTCGGTCAAAGCAACCCGACGACTCACTATAATCAGTCTCATCGGTCGAAGAACATAAGAATAATCTGGTGATATTCCGCAACGGCAGACGGAAAATACATCGTGAATACCAGAAAGAGACGGAACAAACGTACATCTAAAGGCAAGATTGCCTATCCTCCTTAGAATCTCCTAAGAATTGGTCAAACTCAAAGACGATCTCCCTCTTCTCGAATCAGAAAAAACCTCTGAAAGGTAACCTCTTCAGAATATTCAGTCTCCCTAAACAAAATACAAATATCTGCATCGAAAATTCAAATACTTCGTCTATCTGTCCTGAGCCATCGTTAATCTCGTCTGACAATTCTTCATCTATCCATTCGAACCTAGAAACGAAACTGTTCCCAAAACATGAAACCCAGAAAAACATTCACAAACAATCGAGATTCTCATTTTTGCTCGTACAACTCATCGAAAATGCCATTAAGATAATCATCTGATAGCTGAAATGTTGTACGCAACTTCGCAAGGAGTGAAGAAACTTGCCAACTAGTTCTAAGTCAAGCATTACATGTTGGAACACGTTTTCAGATCATAGATCTGATACCCGGTGCAGCGGAAGTTTAAATTTTTTTATATGGAACGATTCCATATCATGGGTATTAAATCCTAACGATTAAATTATGCAAGTAAAATAATAATAACAATTAATATTTTACCTCTTCAAGCTATGGCTTGATTATGGACTCCAACAGATTAAATCTGCTCTTGTTGTAATCCCAGGAACTGATGACTTGCTCGATCAGTCTCCGAAATTAGGTCCACGAACAGAAAACTAAAACCCTCTGATTGATTGCACTAGAAATCAATCAGATGTTTATCAAAGAGATTAAACAGATTTGATCTATCAATTCAGAATGTAATTTTTCATAAAAATCACAGACTGAATTCTCTCAAAAGGGAGAGTGGATTTTAGAAAAATCAAGCTTGGAATAACTTGTGTGATTTTCGAAAATTGCATATCATGTATTTATAATTTCTAGACTGGATTAAGTTATATGTCTATTAGGACACTAACTCCTTAGGGCCTATAATCCATAACTTAAGTCCAATAAGCCAAGCCTGTTATTATAGAAATTAATATTAAATTCATCATGAATCTGATTGATAAACTGATTTCACCAATGTGCATAGGAACCATTTCTGCACCTTTTAAATTCAAGATAATTTTTTTGAATCCGAATTCAGTGATTTCCAAAAATGCCCATCCCTATGTCATTTTAGGAAATTCCACTCCCTTTAATTAAGAAGTCCAACTTATCTTTCATTAAATTTAACTCTTTAAATTTAACTATCTCAACGGGGATTAATAATCCATTACTTGTGTAACCCTCAATGGTTCAGGGATACAGCTAGCCGTGGGCTCACAACTCCTTGTGACTCGGAACAACAATTTCCGACTTACCCATCAAATCATGGTAAGAGCGCCTAGCAACATCGCCCCATGATTCCCTAGGTATCACTGATAGTGTCTGCAAGAACTAGTAGGTTTTGGTTAGCGTACAGTACGGTCCCTTCATCCAAATATCCCGATCGAATCAACAACCATTGGTACATCGAGATTTGTTCGAGATTCGATAACTATGAAATACATATTGAAGATCAAATAGTGACATCGCATGTACTACTAGGAAACCAAGTAACCTAAATCACATCGAGTACTCTGGCCAGAGATTTTTCACACTAATATCTCCTCAGATCGCATAGGATATCCACACTTGCAAGCGTGTGGTGAATCCTTGACAACAAAGCATCGACTCATATATGTGTCGTAACTGTGGGGACCCGGGTTGCTAATCTCATCTTAGGGCAATAAACGATTAATAACAATTAATCAAACATACATGAATAATAAACCAAGAGCTAAAAAAAATTCTTTTTTTTTAAAACCATCACCTCGCTCGATTGGGCAAACTCAGCCGATCGAGCGAGCTAAAATTCTAAGCTCTCGGTCTGCAACACTTTTGGTCTCGCTCGATCGGTGAAAATCACCCGATCGAGCGAGCCCAAAAACTCACTTCTCTGCTTTGGAAATTCACAGGCCGCGCTCGATCCGCAAAAGTCACCCGATCGAGCGGGCTCCAAATTCTGGAAATTCTGCTGCAACTTAATGCTGTTAAACTTGGAATATAAAGACATCTAGTCTTATACAAGATACAAAATAATATACATGCATTGAAAAATAAATCCTAACTCATAAATACATCAATTCATGAATATAAACTAGGATTTACCAAATAGAAACATGTACAAGATTCTTGGTTTTCTAACATGTTATATATACAATACATATCAGCTTCTTAAAACCCGAGTCACCACATGCTATCTCTCTTCTCAAGCTATCCAAGCCAACTCTAGCTTGATCATGCCCCAACCTGATGCAATGCACACATACAAACAAAGAAACAGTCGGATAACTCCGGTGAGAATAAATCTCAGTATGAAAGACATGCATATACATCATTAACGCATATGGAATCTATATGCCATAAACTCTAAAATCATAAAACATGTAATAACATGTAGATCATAGAATCATCATCTATTCTTAAATTCTTAAAGCATAATGATTCATCTACAACAATAGCACACATTCATATCTAGAATAGCGTATTACAACATGCTAGCATTTATAACTGCATAATCTAAACCATAGAAAACTCTAGGTTAATGCATAAATGCAATGCATGTGCCAAGGAATAGACTATCAAATCTGATACCAATAAGCTTAGTTCTTGGGATCCCGAGGAATAAAATCTTTAACGAACACCAACTCACCCAGTCGAGGTGAAGTTAAATACTTTATTTCCTCTGACTTTGGTGCAACTATAGTGAGTCTTCTGGCTCTGGATGTAAGTCTACATTCCGTGCCAATCAACTACAATCCACCAAACTTCATATGCACTCTAGGCTTTTAATCCTCTGTGCTTATTAGGCTGGAGTTCAAGATGAATGCAACATAATCTGTATGCATTACTCAAATAAATACTGATAAACATCTTGAACACATAAATCAATATTCATAGCAACAAAAGCAAGTAAATCACATAAGAGCACTTAAACAACTAAGTATGTGATTTCAGGATAACTCGAAAAGCACCACGTTCTCGAGTTGTTCTACCTGGAAAGAATAATGTCAACTCATACCTTTCATCGCGATTCAAATCTCTTGAATCTGTTGCCAATACTGATCATCTCAACGCTAGCCAAATCAGTCATACAATGCTGCTCATTTCAATCAGTGCTACTTGAAGGTATTCTTGATTCAACTTCAAACATTTCAAGTTATTCAAACTCGAACTCGTCGATTCAACTTCGATAATCTTCAATTCAAATCTGAAATATATTATCACATATCTAAACATCAAGTTCCAATCTGAATCGATGATTCTTTAGAGCTTATTCGGTTCAAATCTTGCTAATACAATCGAAATTCAAACCGACGTCGCAACTATTCGAGTCCGATAAATCTTTCGATTCAAATATCATTATATCTTCATTTTCAACATAATCTCATATTCAATTCATCCACAATAAGCATAAAGATGAGCTCTAGACATTGAGAATGCATAACAATTCAAAATCTTGAACCGGCGGCGTAATGATACGATTTCGGTCTTTCCAAAAACATAACATCAATCTTACTACTCATCTCAACTCAAAAGCAATACCAATTCAGCAACACAATTTCGAAATCATCAGCCCTAGAAATTAAAAATTATGAAAAATCTTTCAAAAATCGAAAACATGTTCAAACGACGATCTTTTCACGATCCGTCTTAGGTATGCTATCGTCGTATATGCTAGAACATGTTTATACAATCAAATATTAATTCTAACAACAACTTAAAATTCAAACATGGTAGAACTTCATAAAACTTACGTCAAAATGTAGCACTCGGAGCTGTGATCACAAATATATGTTCAATCGAAAATTCTACCGGGCGGATCGAAAGTTATTGGAGCTTGAAGTGTCAAAAATAGCTTAACCATTCTCTTCCCTTTTCTCTCTCGTTTGGTTCTGTTTTTGGGCTGATAATCAGATCCATTTTCATACAAAACACACGTATAAAGGGCCACTTGCAATGGAATTGCACTTTGTTCCTCCAACTTTGGCCTACTTGCATTTAAGTCCCCGAACAAGCGATTTAATTCAATTTCAATCCTAAATAATTTAAGAATATTATAATTTAATTCTAAACTCTAAAAATTCTCAAATTAAATATTCTCAGATTAAAATTAAATTATTTCGGACCTTATCGCATTTTAGTCCATGAACTATTCAATATTTGCAAATTGGCCCTTGCTCGGATTTCATCCTCAAATTAAATCCTTGATATTTATAATCTTGGAATTTACATATTAAATTCCATAAATATAAATTCAAATATTTTTAATCTTTTAATTTCAGAATTCCGGATATTAAAATCATAAAATCCGAAAAATCCTCAAATTAAATATTTCTGACCCGAAATTGAAATCTCTAATTTCCATACATTCTTAAATTCATCTTTTCTCTCTTATTCAGAATTTAAATCTTAAATCCAATCATTAAGAACTTAATATTTTTGGGCCTTACATTTCCTCCCCTCTAAGGAATGATTTCGTCCTCGAAATCGCATTCGATCTGACTGCTGATTCTCGTAAGCTGTATAGCTGACTGAAGTAATACTGACTTCAATTCTCTGAGCTTTCGATATCTATTCTGATATCTTCTCTTTTGATAGTTTCTGAAATCATATCGATTCTCAGGAACATATAATCACTGAGTCAACTTATATCTATGTTGCTCTTTCCCGTGATCTAACTCTACATCAGTTTGTCTGTCTTGCTTACAATCTTATCGACTTCTGTTGTATCTGAATTGAAAGCACATACATATTCTAGCTGATATTCTTCAGCCAATGCATATGGATAACAATTCATCTATCTGACAATTCACGATTGAGTATTAATCAACGAGTTAGATCAAATACTCATAGCTTCTAAAATCTCTTTCTGAACCTAATGATGCTTGGGAAAAAATTTATTTTCTGATCATTCTGTTCAGGCTTCAAATCTCTATCTGTTGCTCATTTACTAGCTATGTTAATGTTGCTCTATTCTTTTCTGTTCGAAGCAATCTTCACATTCTCTATCGTTTCTTGACTCATATCTGGTCTGATAGCTGATATTTCTGTAAGATTGTTTCAATATAAAGACAATTCTGTGTTTCTGATCAATCAATCATCAAAATATTGTCTTTATATCTATCAAATAGTTGTAACAGGAATCATAGTAATCACGTGGCAAATAATCAATCAACTAGTACCGAATCTAGTACTATAGTTCTGAGAATATCCTCGGAAATCTGGATAATCATATCTGATAGTCCACTAATCAGATGATGGTATAATGAAATCTCATACAACCAAACACTCAGAACATCTGACAATCAATGCCACAATCTAGAAAACAAATCTAAAGTCTCTATCTCGACAATAGATTTCAATAATTCCTGTAATCGAATCCTCTTGCTGTATGCATAACCAGTATCTTTTTATGTTTGTATCATATCTAATACAACATATTCTTGAATCTGTCAAAATCTACTACACTCTAAATCGCAAAATTATGACGATTCGAGTAGATTCGAACCAAAGTCGTTCAAAAAGTTGATCTGATCTCAACTCTTATGTAACTAATCTGTTACAGAAACCACTTGAGTTCTTCTTTTCTACTTCTTTTACTGGAATTTTCGTATTGGTACTGTTAATTATGTCTTATCTGCTTTCAATTCTTTCACCAATACTGATTTCCAAGTAATGACTACATGTAAGTCATACATGTTTAGACAACTGAATAAATATTAAATCTGTTGTCTTATGATTCTTTCAGAATCTGATATTCCATATCTAGAATATCTGACATAATCAAACGATTAATCACCACAAACATTCATCTGTTCTGCTCTGCTGTCTTATCTCTTATCTTAATCTAGCATTCTCAATCAATCTGTTGCTTTTATCTGTCCAAACTAATTCGAGTTTAGCTTGGATCACAACAATTCTGATTGTTTAAGTATCTTCCAAGCACAAACATTCAACAAGTACAGATCTGTACCCAATAAATCCAGCAATTAGCTAAAACCCAGAAATCTTGCTAGTATTCTGAATCTGAATTTCTATCAGTTACGAGCCAAATACTTCAAGATACACTGAATAAATACATCAAATAATCAAAATTCTCAAATCTCAGCTCAAAGGAACTTGCTCAAATCAAGATCATCCAAAATTACATATTCTGAATGATAAAATCTGCTAAGTGATACCATATCACTTGCATCATAAAAATCAAGAAGAAGGAATCAAATCAGACTCTAGTAAAAAAAATAAGAGTCCATCAAACTCGATCGAGGTCAAATACAAAAACCTCATAATCGATATCAAGAAATTCAAGAATCACGATTTCTATGATGTAATAGCTTCAGCAAAATTGAAGAGAAAGCTCAACTGTAACTGATTTTTCTTATTCTCTATTGACATGAGTTCATTTATTAATTCTTAGCTGACAATAGTCGAATATAATCTTTTCGACTTAACTTATTTTCATAGAATTAATCATCATTTCGGTACTACATAACTCTTTTATACTAAATCTGCTAACTGTTTTTGAAGTTCTTCAGTTCAAGTAATGCCCTTCTATACAAGTTGTCATAATACCATTGTACTAGACACCAATCTATATAGAACTGCATTCATGTCGTAGAAAAATTGATATATGTCATTGAACTATTTCTGTACATTCTAACCATTGACATATCGGTCAATTCTAGGTTAATTCTGTACTAGTTCAATATATCGACTAGAATTCTACTGACATTCTTCCACGATCATCGTGATATAAACAGTACCGACATAATAGAAATTTATTTCTGCAACTCATATCAAATAGACCTCTACTCATTGCTATTGCTGATCTAACTTAATCACTGCACAGAATCAATCAATTCTTATCTGATACTCAGTTATTGCATTAATATCTATAATGCATATTCAATCTTATTTTCTCAAGTCTGCATTTCATCTTCTCTGTCTAATCATTCAAATGCATTTCTTCTACTCAAAGACCAAAATCTCAGCAAATATATTGAATAAAAGCTCATCAGATACGGATTATAGCATAACAAATCACTAATCTATGACTGTATACTATGCAATCAATATATAAGCGGTTAACTAGAATTAACTCACTTACCTGTAATATTCTTATCTGATACAACTTGAGCCTTTCAATCTTTGCTGTTGTTGCCACTATCTCTTGCTTCATAGCTATACTTCTATGGAAGTTGTAGTGGAGGTGATGATCATAGTGTTTCCACAATTACAGAGGCGTGAATAAAAATTCAACTTTGCCTCGTACTAACCGGTTCATGATTTCGTTCTTCTCTTACTGGCTTGAAATCAACTTATGCGTCTCTACTGTTCTATCATCTTTAGCATATACGGAAAGAAACAATTCTGTTTACTTACCTGCCAAACAATTTCAGTACTTCTTTTGGCAACTTCACCAACTTCTTGCTAAGTCCTGGAGTTGATATAAAATCAGGCTGGTTCTATGTTCATCTGAATATGCTTCTCTTGAACAACTGATCCAGCTCTTCAAATCAACTCCTTTCTAGACATAGCATATTCTGTATCTTTCTGAGTTGATGATCAATAGCTTTGGGGTTGTTCAACTAACATACTCCTCAGTACAATCGGTTCAAAAATGTACTTCAACACTGTTCTGTTCTATCTGCGGTTCTGTTCTGTCTGAGGTTCTCATGCTCTCTGCATAATCTGTCTTATTCAATAACAGAAGCAATATATATGGCAGAGATTATAACATACAATGTCAGTATAACATACATATAATCTCCTGCTTCTGAATAGAACACATACTTTCAAATTCTCATGATTTTCAAATAATACATTCTTGCAACGAATTCATTTATTCTAATGAATTCAATAAATCATGCATACATATCAGCATATAAGCATGTAATTCGCATATCGATTAAGCAAGCAGTGTTCAATCAAGCAATCATAGTCGCATACAATTCTATAAAACAAGTAAAGCATACTCATGCAATACTATCAATGCATGCGACTCAATCTACCCCTTTCAACTTCTATCTTAGTCCAAGACATTACGCTCTGATACCACCTGTTGTGGGGACCCGGGTTGCTAATCTCATCTTAGGGCAATAAACGATTAATAACAATTAATCAAACAATACATGAATAATAAACCAAGAGCTAAAAAAAAAAATTAGTTTTTTTTAAAACCATCACCTCGCTCGATCGGGCAAACTCAGCCGATCGAGCGAGCTAAAATTCTAAGCTCTCGGTCTGCAACACTTTTGGTCTCGCTCGATCGGTGAAAATCACCCGATCGAGCGAGCCCAAAAACTCACTTCTCTGCTTTGGAAATTCACAGGCCGCGCTCGATCCGCAAAAGTCACCCGATCGAGCGGTCTCCAAATTCTGGAAATTCTTCTGCAACTTAATGCTGTTAAACTTGGAATATAAAGACATCTAGTCTTATACAAGATACAAAATAATATACATGCATTGACAAATAAATCCTAACTCATAAATACATCAATTCATGAATATAAACTAGGATTTACCAAATAGAAACATGTACAAGATTCTTGGTCTTCTAACATGTTATATATACAATACATATCAGCTGCTTAAAACCCGAGTCACCACATGCTATCTCTCTTCTCAAGCTATCCAAGCCAACTCTAGCTTGATCATGCCCCAACCTGATGCAATACACACATACAAACAAAGAAACAGCCGGATAACTCCGGTGAGAATAAATCTCAGTTTGAAAGACATGCATATACATCATTAACGCATATGGAATCTATATGCCATAAACTCTAAAATCATAAAACATGTAATAACATGTAGATCATAGAATCATCATCTATTCTTAAATTCTTAAAGCATAACGATTCATCTACAACAATAGCACACATTCATATCTAGAATAGCGTATTACAACATGCTAGCATTTATAACTGCATAATCTAAACCATAGAAAACTCTAGGTTAATGCATAAATGCAATGCATGTGCCAAGGAATAGGCTATCAAATCTGATACCAATAAGCTTAGTTCTTGGGATCCCGAGGAATAAAATCTTTAAGGAAAACCAACTCACCCAGTCGAGGTGAAGTTAAATACTTTATTTCCTCTGACTTTGGTGCAACTATAGTGAGTCTTCTGGCTCTGGAAGTAAGTCTACATTCCGTGCCACTCAACTACAATCCACCAAACGTCATATGCACTCTAGGCTTTTAACCCTCTGTGCTTATTAGGCTGGAGTTCAAGATGAATGCAACATAATCTGTATGCATTACTCAAATAAATACTGATAAACATATTGAACACATAAATAAATATTCATAGCAACAAAAGCAAGTAAATCACATAAGAGCACTTAAACAACTAAGTATGTGATTTCAGGATAACTCGAAAACCACCACGTTCTCGAGTTGTTCTACCTGGCAAGAATAATGTCAACTCATACCTTTCATCGCGATTCAAATCTCTTGAATCTGTTGCCAATACTGATCATCTCAACGCTAGCCAAATCATTAATACAATGCTGCTCATTTCAATCAGTGCTACTTGAAGGTATTCTTGATTCAACTTCAAACACTTCAAGTCATTCAAACTCGAAATCGTCAATTCAACTTCGATAATCTTCAATTCAAATCTGAAATATATTATCACATATCTAAACATCAAGTTCCAATTCGAATCGATGATTCTTTAGAGCTTATTCAGTTCAAATCTTGCTAATACAATCGAAATTCAAACCGACGTCGCAACTATTCGAGTCCAATAAATCTTTCGATTCAAATATCATTATATCTTCATTCTCAACATAATCTCATATTCAATTCATCCACAATAAGCTTAAAGATGAGCTCTAGACATTGAGAATGCATAACAATTCAAAATCTTGAACCGGCGGTGTAACGATACGATTTCGGTCTTTCCTTAAACATAACATCAATCTTACTACTCATCTCAACTCAAAAGCAATACCAATTCATCAACACAATTTCGAAATTATCAGCCCTAGAAAATCAGAATTATGAAAAATCTTTCAAAAATCGAAAACATGTTCAAACGACGATCTTTTCACGATCCGTCTTAGATATGCTATCGTTGTATATGCTAGAACATGTTTATACAATCAAATCTTGATTCTAACAACAACTTAAAATTCAAACATGGTAGAACTTCATAAAACTTACGTCAAAACGTAGCAATCTAAGCTGTGATCACAAATATATGTTCAATCAAAAAATCTCTTGGGCGGATCGAAAGTTATTGGAGCTTGAAGTGTCAAAAATAGCTTAACCATTCTCTTCCCTTTTCTCTCTCGTTTGGTTCTGTTTTTGGGCTGATAATCTGATCCCTTTTCATACAAAACACACGTATAAAGGGCCACTTGCAATGGAATTGCAGTTTGGTCCTCCAACTTTGGCCTACTTGCATTTAAGTCCCCAAACAAGCGATTTAATTCAATTTCAATCCTAAATAATTTAAGAATATTAGAATTTAATTCTAAACTCTAAAAATTCTCAAATTAAATATTCTCGGATTAAAATTAAATTATTTTGGACCTTATCGCATTTTAGTCCTTGAACTATTCAATATTTGCAAATTGGCCCTTGCTCGGATTTCATCCTCAAATTAAATCCTTGATATTTATAATCTTGGAATTTACATATTAAATTCCATAAATATTAATTCAAATATTTTTAATCTTTTAATTTCAGAATTCCGGATATTAAAATCTTAAAATCCGAAAAATTCTCAAATTAAATATTTCTGACCCGAAATTGAAATCTCTAATTTTCATACATTCTTAAATTCATCTTTTCTCTCTTATTCAGAATTTAAATCTTAAATCTCGTCATTAAGAACTTAATATTTTCGGGCCTTACAGTAACTGTACCCAATCCCGACACCTGATGACCCTCATAGAGTCGGTAAACGAGTCAAAGTACAGTACTAGCATATAGAGTCTCCATGATGTTTCAAGTAATAAGGACTAATGGTGTACAACCAAAACCGCGGACTTATCCACTCAATTAATAATGACCACTTGGAAAGTCCGAATAGGGTAATTCGATCATTCATCATATGAATATCCATTTGCATGCTTTGAACATCTCTATGTTCCATACCAATGAAACATGGTACTTGGCATCGCAAATGCTAGTCTCGAGCGATCCTTATCCTTATTTGCGGACGGCTCAATTGACTAGGAACTATTTAGAATATACAGTGACTATAAGATGTGTTTCATGATAGTGACCTCTCTTTATTCACTATCTCATCTTACTTACACTATAGCATATTCAATGTCTTTATCAAAACAACAATAGTATATCACAATATAACATTATGAAGAAAGATAAAGAAAATGCCATTAATAAATGTAAATTATATTAAACAAAGATTCTTTACAATAAGAGACTCTCAAAACCCTTAGCCACAACTTGGCTAGCGGGGCATCAACTCTTTCAATCTCCCACTTGCCCTATAGCCAACTAGTCATACTACGTAGTCCCATTGCTTCGCGATGTTTGTCAAACAATGGTCCTGGCAAGGGCTTAGTAAGTAGATCAACGATATTGTCTGCAGACAGTGATGTCTCCTCTTTCCACGATCTCCCAGATGATGTGGTATTTTCTCAGTATGTGTTTGGATCTTTGATGAGACCTTGGTTCCTTTGCCTGAGCAACGGCACCAGTGTTGTCACAGTACACCGGGACTGGACCAACAGCTTCAGGAATTACGCCCAACTCTAGGACGAAATTTCTCATCCAAACGGCCTCTTTAGCAGCAGCTGATGCTGCAATGTATTCTGCCTCAGTGGTGGAATCCGCTGTGGTGTCCTGCTTGGAAATCTTCCAAGAGACAGCACCGCCATTGAGCATTAATACAAATCCAGAGGTTGACTTCGAGTCATCCACGTCACTTTGGAAGCTAGAGTCGGTATAGCCTTCCAATTTCGATTCTCTTCCTCCATAAACCATGAATATATTCTTAGTCCTTCTCAAGTACTTTAGAATATCCTTCACAGCGTTCCAATGCATTTGACCGGGATTGGCTTGATATCTGCTCTTGACACTCAGAGCAAAGGCTACATCCGGTCTGGTAGATATCATCCCATACATGATACTACCTATGGCTGATGCATATGGTATGTGTGTCATTTTCTCAATCTCTTTGTCAGTCTTGGGAGACATAGACTTGGATAGAGAAACTCCATGACACATAGGTAGATGTCCTCTCTTGGACTTATCCATAGAAAACCTTTTCAATATGGTGTTGATGTAGGTTGCTTGAGTGAGTCCTATCATTCTCTTAGATCTATCTCTATAGATAAGTATTCCTAGAATATAGGACGCCTCACCCAAATCCTTCATCGAGAATCTACCTGATAACCATATCTTTGTTGACTGCAACATCCCTACATCATTCCCAATGAGTAGGATATCATCAACATAAAGTACTAAGAATGTCACAGCATCCTTAACTACTTTCTTGTACACGCATGGTTCCTCCGGCTTCTTGATAAAACCAAAATCTTTTATTGTTTCATCAAATTTCTGGTTCCAACTTCTTGATTCCTGTTTGAGACCAAAAATTGATCTCTGAAGCTTGCATACCTTATGCTCGCTTCCCATGGATGTGAATCCCTTGGGCTACATCATATAGATTTCTTCCTTAATGTTTCCATTAAGAAATGCAGTCTTCACATCCATTTGCCATATCTCATAGTCATACCAAGCTGCTATGGCAATAAGGATTCTTATGGACTTGAACATTGCGACTGGTGAAAAGGTTTCATCATAGTCAACTCCTTGTCTTTGAGTATAACCTTTTACTACCAATCGTGTCTTGTAGGTCAGTACCTTACCATCAGGCCCAAGTTTTCTCTTGTAGATCCATTTACACCCTATTGGAACAATTCCATCGGGAGGATCTACTAAAGACCGAACTTGGTTTGTATGCATCGAGTCTATTTCCGACTGCATAGCTTCAAGCCATAAATTCGAATCCGCATCAAAAATTGCTTCCTTGAAGTTTCTTGGATCACATCCAATGTCGGGTTCATTTTGATCCCCTTCAAGAAGTAGACCATATCGAATAGGAGGTCTAGAAGTCCTCTCGGATCTTCTAGAAAGAGGCGTGTCGTTTAATGGTTCCTGAGGTGTGGAATCGTTATTTTGTATCTCGGGTTCTTCTCGAATCTCTTCGAGTTCCATCATCTTGCCTTTCTTATCAAGTAAGAAATCCTTCTCCATGAAGGTGGCATTCCTCGAAACAAACACTTTTGTTTCAGTAGGATGATAGAAATAATATCCGATTGAATTTTTCGGATACCCTACAAAATAACATAAGGTGGATCGACTATCCAACTTATCTCCCACTGTCCGCTTCACGTAAGAAGGACATCCCCAAATCCTTAAGTACGAATACTTAGGAGCTTTGCCATTCCATAACTCGTATGTAGTTTTATCCACTACTTTAGTGTGGACATTGTTCAACAACAATACCGCCGTTTCAAGCGCATAGCCCCAAAACAAAGGTGGGAGCTCAGTGAAGCTCATCATGGATCGAACCATGTCTAACAAAGTTCGATTGCAACGCTCCGAAACACCATTAAGCTGAGGTGTCATAGGAGGAGTCCACTGAGAGAGAATCTCATTCTCTTTTAGATAGTCCAAAAACTCGGTACTTAAATATTCTCCACCTCGATCCGATCGAAGTGCTTTAATACTTTTACCTAGTTTATTTTCTACTTCAGTCTTGAATTCTTTGAACTTTTCAAATGATTCAGACTTATATTTCGTCAAATATAAATATCCATACATAGAATAATCATCAGTAAAGGTAATGAAGTAGGTGTGACCAAATTTAGTACCAATACTAAATGGACCGCAAACATCTGTATGGATAAAATCCAACAGATTTGGACTACGCTCAGGTTTTCCTTTGAAAGGAGATTTAGTCATTTTTCCTTTTAGGCAAGACTCACTAATAGGTAGAGAGTTAATATCAGACATATCAAACATGCCCTCTCCCACTAGCTTGTTCATCCTCCTTGAGAAAATATGACCTAGCCTAGCATGCCAAAGGTTTGCCGGGTTTTGACTATCATTTTTCCTTTTATTTGTTGTTACCGGTTTATCAACATAATTAATTGGAACGTCTTTTAATTTTAAGTTATATAGATCGTTTTTAAATTGTCCATTTCAAATCAAACATTCATTCTTGTAAATATTGCAAATCTCATTCGCAAAATTGCAAGAAAAATCTTCTCTATCAAGAATAAAAATAGAAATAATGTTTTAATGAAATCTTGGCACAAATAAAAAACTTCTCTCTCAAAATATAGCTTAAAATTGTTTTGCAAAATCAAACAAATGTTTCCCATAGCTTTGGATTCAACTCTGGAATCATTCCCGAGCCTTAACTGGGTCTCACCCATCCTTAGCCCATTACTACTTGTCATCATCTGCAACTCATTGCAAATGTGAGATCTACATCTGGTATCCAATACCCAAGAAGTATTATTAAGTGAAACATTTATTTCATTATAACATATATCCTTAGCAGTTCGTAACTACTCGATATATATATTCTTTGCAGTTGCGCTTCTAGTAACCGGGTTTCTTGCAGTGATGGCAAACTTATTTAGACTTGTCCATCTTTTCATGTAACATTTTGCCTTGAGATCATGGTCCTAACATTTCTCTAGTTCGGCCAACCTTTCCAAAGTTACATCAGCCGAGGCTGTTTTCGGAGGAGCCTTTTCTAACACGTAGAAAATCTTCTCCGAACTCAGGACAATCTTTTAACTTACGGAACCATTCCGTATAGTTTGCGCCAGTCAGTTTGTTTTGTTCGAGAATTGAGACATGTGGATTACGAAGATTCATCATAATGATATACTGAGATGAAAGCAGATAATTATCGGTGATTGCTTAATTAATTTACTAAGACATAAAATATGGCGAGATTTGATTTTATGAATTTCACTCCCACTATTTTAACGATTTCACTACCCTCTAGTGAAAACGAGAAACTATTTTCTTTAGTGGGAACATGGAGTCCAATTGACAAATCATAGTCCCGAATAATATCAGTCAACCATAATTTTCAAAAGGTAGAGCCCAATTGCTTCCAAAGCAATCCCCATGTTTTTACCTCATGTCCAATAAGAGCCCAATAATATGACGCCGTTTATTGTGACATGTCAAGATGACCCATCAATATTAAGTTGTGATGGACGGTCGCCATGTGGATCCCCAATAATATGAGCCAATCCCATGGGAGTTCCACCCAACTTACAACATGTGTCGATCCAATGTACAGCTTTCCGACGAACGAGCTCCCCCAATAATATGAGCCGGACCATGCCTACGGGTAGAATCTCATACATTGATCGTTGATGGAAGGTAGGAACATTTAAACAATATTTAAATTCTCTTTTGTTTATCTTGATATCAATTTTAAATCATATTTAAAATGAGGGATTTTTAATTTTGAAAAATTGTCTCATCTTATCATATTTGTATGCTTGAGGGATTCATGCAATTTAGTCTAAACATGCATAAAATAATAATATCATATATTATATTTAGGATGATCGACCCCAAAACTAATCAACCCGTGGTTGCCAATCACGAGTATAAGTCCAATCCTAGGTGATATGCAAGTATGCAATGCAATCCTATTACATTGAGCTTCCAAATTACATTTCTTCGGTCTTTATTGTCTGCTAGGCCCACCTTTGTCTTCAAATCTTTATCTCCCACTAAGTCTAATAAATTTACAATAAATTTCGATGACAAGTAGGGGATACATATTTAAGGGTGGGAACGGACCATAAACCAGGCCCATTTTTATTACAAATGACAAATCAAATTGGGCCATAAACCAAGCCCATTAATAAAAACCCAACAACAATAACAAAAACCAAATATAAATTTCCTAACATACACCTACAAAAATGGTCATGGCAATCGATCATCCTTTATCCAATATTTAATTCAATAATTAAATCATTGGATAACATGCAATGGCAACATTATTAAAAGATAAAATCAAATTTTATCTAATATATACATAAGATCATATCTTATCATCAATTGTACCAAAATAATTAATTTTATAAAATTTAATTTAACGGAAAAAATTTATAAATTTTCCAAAAATTCAAATTTATCCAAAAATCAATTTTAAAAATTTCGAACTCAAACAATTTGACCCGATGCCTCGTGGACCAATCAAAAACAATTTTCGATCGGACCAAAAACTAAAATTTCAAAAATTAAAAATTCTAATTAAAAAATCAAATTTTAAATTTCCGGCTGCCGGGACGTTCCGGGCAGCCCCGCCTCCACGTGGGACAAGACTGCCCATGTGGAGCTGGGCAGCTCATCGCTGCCACGGGCAGGCCCGTGTTGCCCTTCAAAAAAAATTTTAATTTAAAATTTTGTTTTGTTTCAAAAACCGAGGCTAAAAATTTTGTACAATCCATTAATTTTAATCGTCTGATCTGAGAGCAACCTGGCTCTGATACCACCATTGGAACACGTTTTCAGATCATAGATCTGATACCCGGTGTTACGGAAGTTTAAAAAACTTTTATATGGAACGATTCCATATCATGTGTATCAAATCATAATGATTAGATTATGCAAGTAAAATAATAATAACAATTAATATTTTACCTCTTCAAGATATGGCTTGATTATGGACTCCAACAGATTAAATCTGCTCTTGTTGTAAATCCCAGGAACTGATGACTTGCTCGATCAATCTCCGGAATTAGGTCCACGAACAAAAAACTAAAACCCTCTGATTGATTGCACTAGAAATCAATCAGATGTTTATCGAAGAGATTAAACAGATTTGATCTGTCAATTCAGAATTTAATTTTTCATAAAAATCACAGACTGAATTCTCTCAAAAGGGAGAGTGGATTTTCAAAAAATCAAGCTTGGAATAACTTGTGTGATTTTCGAAAATTGCATATCATGTATTTATAATTTCTAGACTGGATTAAGTTATATGTCTATTAGGACACTAACTCCTTAGGGCCTATAATCCATAACTTAAGCCCAACAAGCTAAGCCTGTTATTACAGAAATTAATATTAAATTCATCATGACTCCGATTGATAAACTGATTTCACCAATGTGCACAGGAACCATTTCTGCATTTTTTAAAGTCAAGATAATTTTTCTGAATCCGAATTCAGTGATTTCCAAAATTGTCCATCCCTATGTCATTTTAGGAAATTCCACTCCCTTTAATTAAGAAGTCCAACTTCTCTTTCATTAAATTTAACTTTTTAAATTTAACTATCTCAACGGGGATTAGTAATCCATTACTTGTGTAACCCTCAATGGTTCAGGGATACAGCTAGCCATGGGCTCACAACTCCTTGTGACTCGGAACAACAATTTCCGACTTACCCATCGAATCATGGTAAGAGCGCCTAGCAACATCGCCCCATGATTCCCTAGGTATCACTGATAGTGACTGCAAGAATCAGTAGGTTTTGGTTAGCGTACAGTACGGTCCCTTCATCCAAATATCCCGATCGAATCAACAACCATTGGTACATCGAGAGTCGTTCGAGATTCGATAACTATGCAATGCATCTTGAAGATCAAATAGTAACATCCCATGTGCTACTAGGAAACCAAGTAACCTAAATCACATCGAGTACTCTGGCCAGAGATTTTTCACACTAATATCTCCTCAGATCGCATAGGATATCCACACTCGCAAGCGTGTGGTGAATCCTTGACAACAAAGCATCGACTCCTATATGTGTCGTAACTGTACCCAATCCCGACACCTGATGACCCTCAAAGAGTCGGTAAACGAGTCAAAGTACAGTACTAGCATATAGAGTCTCCATGATGTTTCAAGTAATAAGGACTAATGGTGTACAACCAAAACAGCGGACTTATCCACTCAATTAATAATAACAACTTGGAAAGTCCGAATAGGGTAGTTCGATCATTCATCATATGAATATCCATTTTCATGCTTTGAATATCTCTATGTTCCATACCAATGAAACTGTAAGAGTGGGTGCCCAGTGAGCCAACTGTGTGGCTATGGGCTTTGATGACTCTTTGTATAAACAATCTTTTGTTTAATATTATTTACACTTTTATGGCAATGACTTTATATTACTTCATATTGTTATATTGTGATATACTATTGTTGTTTTGATAAAGACCTTGAATATACTATAGTGTATGTAAGATGTGGTAGAACATGGAGATGTCTATCATGAAATACATCTTATAGTCACTGTATATTCTAAAAACCGTTCCTAGTCGATTGAGCCGTCCGATAATAAGGATAAGGATCGCTCGAGTTTGAGACTAGCATTTGCGATGCGGAGTACCACGTTTCATTGGTAGGGAACATGGAGATGTTCGAAGCATGCAAATGGATATTCATAGGATGAATAATCGAACTACCCTATCCAGACTTTCCAAGTGGTTATCACTTATCGAGTGGATAAAGTCCGCGGTTTTGGTTGTACACCATTAGTCCTTACGACTTGAAACATCATGGAGACTCTATATGCTAGTGCTGTGCTTTGACTCGTTTACCGACTCTATGGGGGTCATCAGGTGTCGAGATTGGGTACAGTTACGACACATATAGGAGTCAATGCATTGTTGTCAAGGATTCACCACATACTTACGAGTGTGGATATCCTATGCGATCTGAGGAGATATTAGTGTGACAAATCTCTGGCCAGAGTACTTGATGTGATTTAAGAAATGGTTTCTTAGTAGCACATGCGATGTCACTAATTTGATCTTCAAGATGTATTGCATAGTTATCGAATCTTGAGCGACTCTCGATATACCAATGGTTGTTGATTCGATCGGGATATATGGATGAAGGGACCGTACTGTACGCTAACCAAAATCTACTGGTTCTTGTAGGCACTATCAGTGATACCTAGGGAATCATGGGGCGATGTTGCTAGGCGCTTTACCTTGATTCGTTGGGCAAGTCGGAAAGTGTTGTTCCGAGTCACAAGGAGTTGTGAGCCCACGGCTAGCTGTATCCCTGAACCATTGAGGGTCACACAGTGTAATGGAGTTTTAATCCCCGTTGAGATAGTTAAATTTAAAGAGTTAAATTTAATGAACTAAGGAGTTGGACTTCTTAAATAAGAGTAAGGGAGTAGGATTTCCTAAAATGACATAGGGATGGACATTTTTGGAAACCACTGAATTCGGATTCAGGAAAATTTATTTTGACTTTAAAATATGCAGAAATGGTTTCTATGCACATTGGTGAAATCGGTTCATCAATCGGAGTCACGATGAATTTTATATTAATTTTTGAACGTGCGGGCTTTGCTTGTCGGGCCCTAGCTTATGACTAATGGGCCCTAAGGTGTTAGTGGCCTGCATTATAAATAAGTTATTGCAGTACAGAAATTACATAGAACAGGTCATTATTTTGAGAGCAATTTTCGAAAACCCTACCCTCTCTCTCAAACATATTTCGGCCGCCCCCCCCTTTCACTCTGTCAGAGAAAATTCCGGTCTGTGATTTTGAATTGCAGTCAGGAATAACGAATCAGATTCGTTTAATCTCTTCGCAGAAAAACTTCTGATAGATTTTCTAGTGCAATCTATCAGAGGGATTTAAACCCCATTCGTGGACCTGATTGAAGGAGTTCATCAGTTCCTGGGAGATACAAGAAGCGCAGAGAAATCTGTGTGGTGTCCAATAATCTCGCTTCGAGATTGAAGGTAAAATTTAATTAATTGTTATTTGAATTTTACACACACAATAATTTAATCGTTGAATGGTTGATACCCACACCATGGAATTGTTCCATGATAAAATTTTTAAACTTCCGCTGCGCCGGGTATCAATCGTGATTGATCTGTGAACACAAGTTTTCCAACAGTGGTATCAGAGCCAGGTTGCTCAGATCAAACGATTAAATTAATCGATTGTACAAAATTTTTGAATCTCGGTTTTTGGAAAACAAAATAAATATTTTTAAATAAAAAAAAATTTTTTTTTTCCGGGGCAAAACCCGGGCAGCGATTGGATCGCTGCCCGGTGGGGCAGCAATTGTTGCTGCCCCGGGCGGCGCACGGCGCCGCCCAAAGGGGGCGCACGGCGCCGCCCAGGACGGCGACCGTCGCCGCCCAGGGGCGGCGTTCGGCGCCGCCCAGGACGGCGCACGGCGCCGCCCAGGGGCGGCGCTAGGCGCCGCCAGGGCAGCAATTGTTGCTGCCCTAAGGGGGCAGCCGGGCTGCCCCCGGCCCGCGCCCCGGGTGCGGGCGGCCCGGGAGTGTCCGGGCGGCCCGCGGGAAAAATTATATTTTTATTAAAAATTAATTTTAATATGTTAAAATTTAATTTTTGGTCCGGTCAAAAATTGTTTTTGATTGGTTCACGAGATTTCGGATCGAATTGTTCGAGTCCGTAAATTTTAAAATTGATTTTGGATAAATTTGAATTTTTGGAAAATTTTAATGTTTTATCCGTAAATTGAATTTTGAAATCAATTATTTTGGTACAATTGATGATAAGATATGATCTTATGATATATTGAGTAAAATATGATTTTATTTGTAAAATTGGATTTTATAGATAAAATATGATTTTATTTGATATAGAGATAAAATATGATTTTATATGTGAAATGAGATTTTATATATAAATATGATTTTATCTTGTTTAAATTTGAATTGCCACTGCATGTTATCCAATAAATTAATTTTGAATTAAATGTTATTGGATAAGGATGATCGATTGCCATGACCAATTTTGTAGGTGTATGTTAGGAATTTACATTTTGTTTTTATTGTTGTTGGTTTTATTAATGGGCCTGGTTTATGGCCCGATATGAATGTCATATGTAATAAAAGTGGGCTTGGTTTATAGCCCGTTCCCACCCCTAAAAATGTATCCCCTACTTGTCATTGTTATTTATTGTAAATACATTAGATTTAGTGGGAGATCAAGATTTGAAGACGGTGGGCCCAGCAGACAATAAAGACTGAAGAAATGTAAATTGGAAGCACATGTAATAGGATTGCATTGCATACTGCATATCACCTAGGATTGGACTAAGACCCGTGATTGGCAACCACGGGTCAATTAGAAATGGAATCGATCATCCTATATAATATTTGATATTATGATTGTATGCATGTTTAGACATAATTGCGTGAATCCGGCAAGCATGCAATAAATTAAATATGATGAGACAAATATTTTTATAATTAAAAATCCCTCATTTTAAATATGATTTAAAATTTATATCAAGATAAATAAAGGAAATTTAAATTTGTTTAAATGTTCCCACCTTCCATCAACGGTCAATGTATGTGATGCTACCCGCGGATACGGTCCGGCTCATATTATTGGGGGGGCCCGTCCGTCGGAAAGCTGTACATTGGATCGACAAATGTTGTAAGTTGGGTGGAACTCCCATGGGATCGGCTCATATTATTGGGGGATCCACATGGCGACCGTCCATCACAACTTAATATTGATGGGTCATCTTGACATGTCACTTTAAACGGCGTCATATTATTGGGCCCTTATTGGACATGAGGTAAATACATGGGGGTTGCTTAGGAAGCAATTGGGCTCTACCTTTTGAGAATTATGGTTGGCTGATATTATTCGGGACCATAAGTTTGTCAATTGGACTCCATGTTCTCACTAAGGAAAAAGTTTCCCGTTTTCACTAGAGGGTGGTGAAATCGTTAAAATAGTGGGAGTGAGATTCATAAAATAAAATTCGCCAATTTTATGTCTTAGTAAATTATTTAAACAATCATCGATAATTGTCTGTTTTATCTCAGTAATCCACATGTTTCTGTTCTCCAACAAAACAAACTTATTGACGCAAACAATACAGAATGATTCCATAAGTTAAGATTGTCCTAAGTTCGGAAAAAGATTTTCTAAGTGTTAGAAAAGGCTTCTCCGAAACAGCCCCGGCTGATGTAACTGCCGAAAGGTTGGCCGAATTAGAGAAATGGTTGGACCATGATCTCAAGGCCAAATGTTACATGCAAAATTGGACAAGTCTAAACAAGTTTGCCATCACTGCAAGAAACCCGGTAATTGGAAACGTAACTGCAAGGAATACCCCAAGCAGTTGCGAACTGCAAAGGGTATGTTTTACATTGAAATAAATGTTTTTCTTAATACTACTTCTTGGGTATTGGATACCAGATGTAGATCTCATATTTGCAATGAGTTGCAAATGATAACAAGAAGTAATAGGATAAGGATGGGTGAGACCCAGTCAAGGCTCGGGAATGGTTCCAGAGTTAAATCCATAGCTATGGGAAATATTTATTTTTGCAGAACGGTTTTAAGTTACTTTTGATAGATGTTTTATTTGTTCCAGATTTAATTAAAACATTATTTCTGTTTCTATGCTAGATAGAGATGGTTATTCTTGCAATTTTGTGAATGAGATTTGCAATATTTACAAGAATGAATGTTTAATTGGAAATGGACAATTTGAAAACGATCTATACAACTTAAAACTAAAAGACGTTCCAATGAATTATGTTGATAAACCGGCTACAACAAACAAAAGGAAAAACGATAGTCAAAACCCAGCAAACCTATGGCACGCTAGGCTAGGTCATATTTTCTCAAGAAGGATGAACAAGCTAGTGGGAGAGGGCATGTTTGATATGTCGGATATTAACTCTCTACCTACTTGTGAATCTTGTCTAAAAGGAAAAATGACTAAATCTCCTTTTAAGGGGAAACCTGAGCGTAGTCAGAATCTGTTGGATTTGATCCATACAGATGTTTGTGGTCCATTTAGAGTAGGGACTCAACATGGCCACACCTACTTCATTACCTTTACTGATGATTATTCAAGGTATGGGTATTTATATTTAATGAAATATAAGTCTGAAGCATTTGAAAAGTTCAAAGAATTCAGGGCTGAAGTAGAAAACAAGCTAGGTAAAAGTATTAAAGCACTTCGATCGGATCGAGGTGGAGAATACTTGAGTACCGAGTTTTTGGACTATCTGAAAGAGAATGGGATTCTCTCTCAGTGGACTCCTCCTATGACACCACAGCTTAATGGTGTATCGGAGCGTCGTAATCGAACTTTGTTGGACATGGTTCGATCTATGATGAGCTTCACTGAGCTTCCACCTTCGTTTTGGGGCTATGCGCTTGAAACGGCGGTATTGTTGTTGAACAACGTCCACACTAAAGCAGTGGACAAAACACCATACGAGTTATGGAATGGCAAAGCTCCTAAGTATTCGTACTTCAGGATTTGGGGATGTCCTGCTTACGTGAAGCGGACAGTGGGAGATAAGTTGGATAGTCGATCCAGCTTATGTTATTTTGTAGGGTATCCGAAGAATTCAATCGGATATTATTTCTATTATCCTGATGAAACAAAGGTGTTTGTTTCTAGGAATGCCACCTTCTTGGAGAAGGAGTTCTTATTGGATAAGAAAGGCGAGATGATGGAACTCGAAGAAGTTCGAGAAGAACCCAAAATACAAAATAACGATCCTACACCTCAGGAACCATTGCTGGACACGCCTGCACCTAGAAGATCCGAAAGGACTTCTAGACCTCCAGTTCGATATGGTCTTCTTCTTGAAGGGGATCAAGATGAACCCGACATTGGATGTGATCCAAGAAACTTCAAGGAAGCAATTTCTGATGCGGATTCAAATTTATGGCTTGAAGCTATGCAGTCAGAATTGGATTCGATGCATACAAACCAAGTTTGGTCTTTAGTAGATCCTCCCGATGGAATTGTTCCAATAGGGTGTAAATGGATCTACAAAAGAAAGCTTGGGCCTGATGGTAAGGTATTGACCTACAAGGCGCGATTGGTGGCGAAAGGTTATACTCAAAGGCAAGGAGTTGACTATGATGAAACCTTTTCACCAGTTGCTATGTTCAAGTCCATAAGAATCCTTATTGCCATAGCTGCATGGTATGACTATGAGATATGGCAAATGGATGTGAAGACTACTTTTCTTAATGGAGACATTAAGGAAGAAATCTATATGAAGCAGCCTGAGGGGTACACATCCATGGGAAGCGAGCATAAGGTATGCAAGCTTCAGAGATCAATTTATGGTCTAAAACAAGCATCAAGAAGTTGGAACCAGAAATTTGATGAAACAATTAAAGATTTTGGTTTCATCAAGAACCCGGAGGAACCTTGCGTGTACAAGAAAGTAGTTAAGGATGCGGTGACATTCTTAGTACTTTATGTTGATGACATCCTACTCATTGGGAATGATGTAGGGATGTTGCAGTCAACAAAGATATGGTTATCAGGTAGATTTTCGATGAAGGATTTGGGAGAGGCATCCTACATTCTTGGGATACAGATCTATAGAGATAGGTCTAAGAGAATGATAGGACTCACTCAATCAACCTACATCGATACCATATTGAAACGGTTTTCAATGGATGGGTCCAAAAGAGGACATCTACCCATGTGTCATGGAGTTTCTCTATCCAAGTCTATGTGTCCCAAGACTGATGAAGAGATAGAGAATATGACACATGTACCATATGCGTCAGCTATAGGTAGTATCATGTATGGGATGATATCTACCAGACCGGATGTAGCATTTGCTCTGAGTGTCACGAGCAGATATCAGTCTAATCCTGGTCAAATGCATTGGAAAGCCGTGAAGGACATTCTTAAGTACTTGCGAAGGACTAAGAATATGTTCATGGTTTATGGAGGACGAGAACTCAAATTGGAAGGCTATACCGACTCTAGCTTCCAAAGTGATGTGGATGACTCGAAGTCAACCTCTGGATTTGTGTTCATGCTCAATGGCGGTGCTGTCTCTTGGAAGAGTTCCAAGCAGGACACCACAGCGGATTCCACCACTGAGGCTGAATACATTGCAGCATCAGCTGCTGCTAAAGAGGCCGTTTGGATGAGGAAGTTCGTCCAAGAGTTGGGCGTCATTCCTGAATTTGTTGGTCCAGTCCCGGTGTACTGTGACAACACGGGTGCCGTTGCTCAAGCAAAGGAACCAAGGTCTCATCAAAGATCCAAACACGTACTGAGGAAATACCACATAATCCGGGAGATTGTGGAAAGAGGAGACATCATTGTCGAACGAGTGGCCTCTGCAGACAATATCGCTGATCCGCTTACTAAGCCCTTGCCAGGACCATTGTTTGACAAACATCGCGAAGCAATGGGTCTACGTAGTATGACTAGTTGGCTATAGGGCAAGTGGGAGATTGTAAGAGTGGGTGCCCAGTGAGCCAACTGTGTGGCTATGGGCTTTGATGACTCTTTGTATAAACAATCTTTTGTTAATATTATTTACACTTTTATGGCAATGACTTTATATTACTTCATATTGTTATATTGTGATATACTATTGTTGTTTTGATAAAGACCTTGAATATACTATAGTGTATGTAAGATGTGGTAGAACATGGAGATGTCTATCATGAAATACATCTTATAGTCACTGTATATTCTAAAAACCGTTCCTAGTCGATTGAGCCGTCCGATAATAAGGATAAGGATCGCTCGAGTTTGAGACTAGCATTTGCGATGCGGAGTACCACGTTTCATTGGTAGGGAACATGGAGATGTTCGAAGCATGCAAATGGATATTCATAGGATGAATAATCGAACTACCCTATCCGGACTTTCCAAGTGGTTATCACTTATCGAGTGGATAAAGTCCGCGGTTTTGGTTGTACACCATTAGTCCTTACGACTTGAAACATCATGGAGACTCTATATGCTAGTGCTGTGCTTTGACTCGTTTACCGACTCTATGGGGGTCATCAGGTGTCGAGATTGGGTACAGTTACGACACATATAGGAGTCAATGCATTGTTGTCAAGGATTCACCACATACTTACGAGTGTGGATATCCTATGCGATCTGAGGAGATATTAGTGTGACAAATCTCTGGCCAGAGTACTTGATGTGATTTAAGAAATGGTTTCTTAGTAGCACATGCGATGTCACTAATTTGATCTTCAAGATGTATTGCATAGTTATCGAATCTTGAGCGACTCTCGATATACCAATGGTTGTTGATTCGATCGGGATATATGGATGAAGGGACCGTACTGTACGCTAACCAAAATCTACTGGTTCTTGTAGGCACTATCAGTGATACCTAGGGAATCATGGGGCGATGTTGCTAGGCGCTTTACCTTGATTCGTTGGGCAAGTCGGAAAGTGTTGTTCCGAGTCACAAGGAGTTGTGAGCCCACGGCTAGCTGTATCCCTGAACCATTGAGGGTCACACAGTGTAATGGAGTTTTAATCCCCGTTGAGATAGTTAAATTTAAAGAGTTAAATTTAATGAACTAAGGAGTTGGACTTCTTAAATAAGAGTAAGGGAGTAGGATTTCCTAAAATGACATAGGGATGGACATTTTTGGAAACCACTGAATTCGGATTCAGGAAAATTTATTTTGACTTTAAAATATGCAGAAATGGTTTCTATGCACATTGGTGAAATCGGTTCATCAATCGGAGTCACGATGAATTTTATATTAATTTCTGAACGTGCGGGCTTTGCTTGTCGGGCCCTAGCTTATGACTAATGGGCCCTAAGGTGTTAGTGGCCTGCATTATAAATAAGTTATTGCAGTACAGAAATTACATAGAACAGGTCATTATTTTGAGAGCAATTTTCGAAAACCCTACCCTCTCTCTCAAACATATTTCGGCCGCCCCCCCCTTTCACTCTGTCAGAGAAAATTCCGGTCTGTGATTTTGAATTGCAGTCAGGAATAACGAATCAGATTCGTTTAATCTCTTCGCAGAAAAACTTCTGATAGATTTTCTAGTGCAATCTATCAGAGGGATTTAAACCCCATTCGTGGACCTGATTGAAGGAGTTCATCAGTTCCTGGGAGATACAAGAAGCGCAGAGAAATCTGTGTGGTGTCCAATAATCTCGCTTCGAGATTGAAGGTAAAATTTAATTAATTGTTATTTGAATTTTACACACACAATAATTTAATCGTTGAATGGTTGATACCCACACCATGGAATTGTTCCATGATAAAATTTTTAAACTTCCGCTGCGCCGGGTATCAATCGTGATTGATCTGTGAACACAAGTTTTCCAACAGAAACATGGTACTTGGCATCGCAAATGCTAGTCTCGATCTCGAGCGATCCTTATCCTTATTTGCGGACGACTCAATTGACTAGGAACTGTTTAGAATATACAGTGACTATAAGATGTGTTTCATGATAGTGACCTCTCTTTATTCACTATCTCATCTTACTTACACTATAGTATATTCAAGGTCTTTATCAAAACAACAATAGTATATCATAATATAATGTTGGAAAACTGGCATTCAGATCAATCACGATTGATACCCGGTGCAGCGGAAGTTTAAAATTTTTAGTATGGAACAATTCCATAGTGTGGGTATCAACCGTTTAACGATTAAATTATAAGTGTGTGTAAAATTAAATAACAATTATTAAATTTTACCTTCAATCTCGAAGCGAGATTATTGGACTCCAACAGATTTCTCTGCTCTTGTTGTCTCTCCCAGGAACTGATGAACTTCTTCAATCAGGTCCACGAATAGAGGTTTAATCCCTCTGATAGATTGCACTAGAAAATCTATCAGAAGTTTTCTACGAAGAGAATAAACGAATTTGATTCGCTATTCCAGACTGCAATTCAAAATCACAGACCGGAATTTCTCACGCAGAGAAGGGAGGGGGCGGCCGAATTTGAGAGAGAGGAGGCTAGGGTTTTCGAAAAAAAAAAACTTGTCTCAAATTATGACCTGTTGTGTGTAATTTCTGTACTGCAATAACTTATTTATAATGCAGGCCACTAACAGCTTAGGGCCCATTAGTCATAAGTTGAGGCCCGACAAGCAAAGCCCGCACGTTCAGAAATTAATATAAAATTCATCGTGACTCCTATTGATAAACCGATTTTACCAATGTGCACAGAAACCATTTCTGCACATTTTAAAGTCAAGATAAATTTTCCTGAATCCGAATTCAGTGGTTTCCAAAAATGTCCATCCCTATGTCATTTTAGGAAATCCTACTCCCTTACTCTTATTTAAGAAGTCCAACTTCTTTATTCATTAAATTTAACTCTTTAAATTTAACTATCTCAACGGGGATTAAAACTCCATTACACTGTGTGACCCTCAATGGTTCAGGGATACAGCTAGCCGTGGGCTCACAACTCCTTGTGACTCGGAACAACGATTTCCGACTTGCCCAACGAATCATGGTAAAGCGCCTAGCAACATCGCCCCATGATTCCCTAGGTATCACTGATAGTGCCTACAAGAACCAGTAGATTTTGGTTAGCGTACAGTACGGTCCCTTCATCCATATATCCCGATCGAATCAACAACCATTGGTATATCGAGAGTCGCTCAAGATTCGATAACTATGCAATACATCTTGAAGATCAAATTAGTGACATCGCATGTGCTACTAAGAAACCATTTCTTAAATCACATCAAGTACTCTGGCCAGAGATTCGTCACACTAATATCTCCTCAGATCGCATAGGATATCCACACTCGCAAGTATGTGGTGAATCCTTGACAACAATGCATCGACTCCTATATGTGTTGTAACTGTACCCAATCCCGACACCTGATGACCCCATAGAGTCGGTAAACGAGTCAAAGCACAGTACTAGCATATAGAGTCTCCATGATGTTTCAAGTAGTAAGGACTAATGGTGTACAACCAAAACCGCGGACTTAATCCACTCGATAAGTGATAACAACTTGGAAAGTCCGGATAGGGTAGTTCGATTATTCATCCTATGAATATCCATTTGCATGCTTCGAACATCTCCATGTTCCCTACCAATGAAACGTGGTACTCCGCATCGCAAATGCTAGTCTCAAACTCGAGCGATCCTTATCCTTATTATCGGACGGCTCAATCGACTAGGAACAGTTTAGAATATACAGTGACTATAAGATGTATTTCATGATAGACATCCCCATGTTCTACCACATCTTACATACACTATAGTATATTCAAGGTCTTTATCAAAACAACAATAGTATATCACAATATAACAATATGAAGAAAGATAAAGTCATTGCCATTAATAAAAGTGTAAATTACATTAAACAAAAGATCGTTTGTACAAAGAGTCATCAAAGCCCATAGCCACAAGTTGGCTCACTGGGCACCCACTCTTTCAATCTCCCACTTGCCCTATAGCCAACTAGTCATACTACGTAGACCCATTGCTTCGCGATGTTTATCAAACAATGGTCCTGGCAAGGGCTTAGTAAGCGGATCAGCGATATTGTCTGCAGAGGCCACTCGTTCGACAGTGATGTCTCCTCTTTCCACAATCTCCCGGATGATGTGGTATTTCCCCAGTACGTGTTTGGATCTTTGATGAGACCTTGGTTCCTTTGCTTGAGCAACGGCACCCGTGTTGTCACAGTACACCGGGACTGGACCAACAAATTCAGGAATGACGCCCAACTCTTGGACGAACTTCCTCATCCAAACGGCCTCTTTAGCAGCAGCTGATGCTGCAATGTATTCAGCCTCAGTGGTGGAATCCGCTGTGGTGTCCTGCTTGGAACTCTTCCAAGAGACAGCACCGCCATTGAGCATGAACACAAATCCAGAGGTTGACTTCGAGTCATCCACGTCACTTTGGAAGCTAGAGTCGGTATAGCCTTCCAATTTCAGATCTCGTCCTCCATATACCATGAACATATTCTTAGTCCTTCGTAAGTACTTAAGAATGTCCTTCACGGCTTTCCAATGCATTTGACCAGGATTAGCTTGATATCTGCTCGTGACACTCAGAGCAAATGCTACATCCGGTCTGGTAGATATCATCCCATACATGATACTACCTATAGCTGACGCATATGGTACATGTGTCATATTCTCTATCTCTTCATCAGTCTTGGGACACATAGACTTGGATAGAGAAACTCCATGACACATGGGTAGATGTCCTCTCTTGGACCCATCCATTGAAAACCGTTTCAATATGTTGTCGATGTAGGTTGATTGAGTGAGTCCTAGCATTCTCTTAGATCTATCTCTATAGATCTGTATCCCAAGAATGTAGGATGCCTCACCCAAATCCTTCATCGAGAATCTACCTGATAACCATATCTTTGTTGACTGCAACATCCCTACATCATTCCCAATGAGTAGGATGTCATCAACATAAAGTACTAAGAATGTCACAGCATCCTTAACTACTTTCTTGTACACGCATGGTTCCTCCGGGTTCTTGATGAAACCAAAATCTTTTATTGTTTCATCAAATTTCTGGTTCCAACTTCTTGATGCTTGTTTTAGACCATAAATTGATCTCTGAAGCTTGCATACCTTATGCTCGCTTCCCATGGATGTGAACCCCTCAGGCTGCCTCATATAGATTTCTTCCTTAATGTCTCCATTAAGAAAAGCAGTCTTCACATCCATTTGCCATATCTCATAGTCATACCATGCAGCTATGGCAATAAGGATTCTTATGGACTTGAACATTGCAACTGGTGAAAAGGTTTCATCATAGTCAACTCCTTGTCTTTGAGTGTAACCTTTCGCCACCAATCGCGCCTTGTAGGTCAATACCTCACCATCAGGCCCAAGCTTTCTCTTGTAGATCCATTTACACCCTATTGGAACAATTCCATCGGGAGGATCTACTAAAGACCAAACTTGGTTTGTATGCATTGAATCCAATTCAGACTGCATAGCTTCAAGCCATAAATTTGAATCCGCATCAGAAATTGCTTCCTTGAAGTTTCTTGGATCACATCCAATGTCGGGTTCATCTTGATCCCCTTCAAGAAGAAGACCATATCGAACAGGAGGTCTAGAAGTCCTCTCGGATCTTCTAGGTTCAGGCGTGTCCAGTAATGGTTCCTGAGGCGTAGGATCGTTATTTTGTATTTCGGGTTCTTCTCGAACTTCTTCGAGTTCCATCATCTCGCCTTTCTTATCCAATAACTCCTTCTCCAAGAAGGTGGCATTCCTAGAAACAAACACCTTTGTTTCAGCAAGATAATAGAAATAATATCCGATTGAATTCTTCGGATACCCTACAAAATAACATAAGCTGGATCGACTATCCAACTTATCTCCCACTGTCCGCTTCACGTAAGCAGGACATCCCCAAATCCTCAAGTACGAATACTTAGGAGCTTTGCCATTCCATAACTCGTATGGTGTTTTGTCCACTGCTTTAGTGTGGACGTTGTCAA